>NC_088642.1:16206013-16333513 GCF_036013475.1 Columba livia | reverse complement strand
AAAGTTTTCATTTTGAACTTCTGTTCACTTGGATTAGGAAAGGTTTCCATCTTTATATGGCTGCATACAGTGTTGCTTGCTGTTTCTAGTCCTTAGCATCTGTGTTCTTGATTTGAAGATGCCAGAATTGGGGGAAGGTACATTTTTAAGAGCTGTAGAATATATCTTTTAACTGTATAGTGGAATTTAAGAATTCATGGCTGTAAAAGAAGGTTTGTGTACGGATTTTTCCCATTATTAGCTTGGAATGCTTTTACGAAAAATGTACAAAAATCGTCTCGCTGTTTCCACTGAAGGTGCTTAGTAACACCAGCAGCGTAAATCATATATATCAACTATTATTGAATATTTATGTGTATTAAAAGTTGCTTTTAAATTGAATAAATTTTAATAAATGGTCACTGACACAGTCTTCGTGCTGCTACATTTGTGCTCGGTTGACTAACAGTCTTTGAAGGATTTAGATGACAGTAGCAGAGATACTCTATATTAGTTAGGACCAAAGTAATTTCAAAAGTAGATGAGAAAAAATTATTTACCTAATTTGCCTTCAGTCATCAATTGAGGGACTTAGCTATGGCCACAGCTACTGTATAAGCAGTGTGCTTACATTCAGGATCTGTGTTTGTACAGTAGTGCCTTTATTGGAGATCCACCAGGTGAGGTTTTTTTGTTTGCAGTATGTTGTGCATGTTGTTGCTTACATTAGCCTGAGCAGTGCTTGGACTGGATTGAGTGGCATTTCTTCTTAATTTGCATGAAAAGAGAAGTCCTCGTGGAGGCTGAATAAGTCATTTGATGCCATGAATTTTGTTTCTGAGTCCAAAAAAAAAAAAAAGAAGTGTGCTTTTGAATTTAAACAAAGAACTCTGAAGGTAACTGGTTATAAATAAACCTCTTTGTCTCTTAACAGACTAAGAACTGTATGAGATTTTTCTTTCTTTCTTTTTAAGGCCAAAAGGTGAAGCTTGAGGAAAACAAAACACAGAAAAGTTGTATTTTAGCAATGATTTTAATTAGGTGAACTGTAATTTTCTCGAACTAAGGAATATGGATTTTTGCAGGTTAAAACATGGGTAAATTTAAATGTAAGTTGGGAAAAATGGTCCATCAGTATCATGTATAAGAGATATATTCCAGTACACACAGATATTCTATACACACACAAAGGAAGTGCTAATATAGATGTATATGTGCAGCAGGTTCAGTGCTGATTTTGGATTTTTGTCCTTGCAAGTGGGTTACTGTGCATTGAGATCATCCTTACAAAAAACAACATGTTGCATTCTTCATCAAAAATACAGTGACCAAGATTGAAATATAGTTGTATTAAGCCAAAAAGTATGTAATTTACATTTTAGCGTTTATAAATACCTGTGCTAGATTTGACTGAGTTCACTTTGGTTTGTAGGTGATACTGTGTAATAGTTAGGATGCAAGGTGAGGATGCCACCTTATTCTGTTTTCTAACTCTTAAACTACTTCAGATAATCCTCATACTTTTCCGTTAGGTGGTCAGTGGAAGGCTTGAATCACTATATTGAAGTACATTAGTTGTTTGTATGTGGGGTGGGTGCCTGTTCCTTGAAACACCTAGTGAGTAGTCAAAGTAGTTTAAAATACTGCTTCATGAAAGGCACACACATGCATTGGCTACCAGACCATCTGCTTTTTGCTTTGTTGAAATGTACATGGGACAAAATGATAGTAAAACTTGAGGTTTTCCATGCACAGATAGGAATTTTGCCAGAAGATTTTGATCATCTCTAGATTAACGGATTACCTTGAAAACACTACCCTTTGAAAGAATGATTTTATACCTATTTGAGACTATACAAGTGCTAGTCAAAAAAAAGGCAGAGAAAAGGATTAATTTTGGCAGCCTTACAGAGATGGACTATGGGCAGTATAAAAAAAGTGCTCTTTGGTTTGAGACTTATCTCCGTGTGATTTAAAAATGAATGGGAGTTATTTGGGGGGGTTTGATTTTTATTTTCCTTGCAAGTTTTTGGAGACAAAAGTACTATCCTATCAATGTTGAAATTCAGGAGTAACTTTTGGAACTCACTGTCTAATGTCTTAAATTGTCTGAAACAAATACTGGTTTAAATGTATGAGCATTAATATGCTAATTTTTAATTAGCCTCATTGACATATTAATCATTTAGGGAAGTGTAGATCCTAAAAGTTGATGACAATGCAAAAAGAAGGGAGTTAGGATGTATTAGAAATTGAAGGACTTTGGGCAGATGTGGCTTTTAGAAGGTGTTTAGTAGATGTAGAGCAGTTGAATGTGCCTCTTGTCAAAAGTTATTTTAAGTATTTTCCAGAATGTGACATGTTGTCTTCAAGTGTCTGTATGTCTAGATAAATTAAACCAAATTGAGTCATGGTATCCAGACTGCAGAAAATATGAGTGAGCGAGTTAGCTTGCTTTTTTGTTTCCCTGGCCACTCTCAGAGGGGTCCTGTCCTCAGTTTGGCAATCCATATTTATGTGACTTAAGTGTGCTCTAATGTTGGGATTTGCCACAGCCTCTTGAAGTAATGCAGAGTAGGATGTTAACATTCTTTCTGCAATTCTTTGCTTGCTTTTTATGATATCTTTTTATGAATTATTCTTCATTTTTGCAAGAGCTGTATAAGGAAGACGTTGCCTTGTGACTGTGAGTAATATTTAACTGGTAATGGAGCAAAAGATCACAAATATGCTGTTTCCTGCCAGTAGTTGTCTTTCCTTTGTTTGCCTGGTTTTCCATCTTTCTCCTAATAGTATAGAATTATAGTTAAGTTGCTCTCATAGCTTCAGTTGAAAGATCATGTAAATGTGGCTGGGCTACGTGAAAGCCCTTCTCCTCTTAGCTGTTGCGGAGTTACTGGGGCATAGCCTTACAGTGGGTGTAAGAGAGGATATAGCTCTCACAGCTCAGTAGGTATTTCTTGGATTATATCATGGATATTGCCAATAGGAGGGCAGTAGAAGGGCTGCTTAGATTAAATGATTCAGTCCACTGCTTTAACAGAATGTAATTTAGAGGAATAGATCTATAATTATCATCATTCTTCAAAGCAAATATTTTCTCCGATAATATATGTTTTATCCAAACATATATACATTTCTGAATCAAAATAAAAAAATAATCTATGTTTATTATTACAGCATTATTAAGCTAAGGAACAAATACAAAAGAAAAAAAGAAAACAGGCGTTGTCTTTTGCTTGATAATAATAATAATACTTCATACAGGAAAGTCTGTCCAGCTCTGTTTTCTGTGGTAAGTTTAATAAACCCTGTAGTGGTTTTCATTTTAAATAATTATGGAAAATAGTATTTCATATTAATTTAAGCTTAGTTATTAAGGACTAATTCAGCTGGAAAAAAGAAGCATGTTCCTGTGCAGAGGATTTGGTGGTTTGTAACTAGTCAGCCATGCTGTGATAAAGCAAGCCTAAACTACTGTCAGTGATCTTACACTTTTCCTTTCACATGGTTAATGAATGGGGGACTTTTAAGGTGAAATCCTAATGTTGCCTTTCTTGTTCTTATATAAGAAGTAGTTTGAAAATATTTGCAGCATCTTTTATGGTGATGGATCATCTTTCAACATGTATAACTAGTGTGGAGGCCAGGCTGACTCATACCAATACAGTGTTCCCATATGATATATGATATCACTGTGGAGTCCCTATGCTGACTTTTAATTCATGGTGGCTTTCAGTCAAAATGGGGTGGGAGGGCAGTCTATATATATATATATATATTTTATTTTTTTTTAATTTCTGTCATTCTAAACAGCTGTATAAGAAAAAGTTTTGCAAGTTTAATCTTAATGATGTTCACCCAAAAAAAAAAGCAGACACGCTATGTCGTAAAATAACTATTAGTGACTAGTTTGTATCCTATAAATCTAACTTGAGTTGATAATATGGTCCATTACCGGCTAACTGCACAGAGTATTTTTCATTTTACACTCTTCAGTTACTTTTTAGTGAAGTGTTAAAAAATATGAAGCTTTTCTCCTCTCTAAAATTGCACACTGTCTGTCTGTTATTAGGGAGATAACAGCTCTTATAAATGTTTCAGTAAGCGTTAAGTAGACAGTTATGTGCACTCTCATTCCACGCTTATTTGCTTACTGTAATAAACTGATAAAATATGTGTGGTTTGTCTCTGTGTATCTGCAGGCATCATGAGTCACATAGATTTCCTTTAGAAATAATGTTGTGTCTGCAGAATTGATTGCTTATTTTCATAAACCATCCAAAGGTACACAAACGACTTCTATTATTTAAACATATGCTGTGTAAGATTTGTAGGGGATTATCTCCTGGTTACTAGATGCTTCTTGTTCTGTTAACTCTGTGGAGGATTATTTTAACCCCAGAATGATTGCAGGTATCTTCTCTGTGTGTTTCTTTAAATATTGCAATTGTATGCCTTAAAAATTTTAGAATTAAAACAGAAAACTCTGTTCACCAGACTGATGGAACTGTTAAATAGACTGCATTACAGTCACATCAACCTTTGCCGCCTCAAACCCTTGCTAGCAAGTAGAGGGCTTGAGAATTCCGATTTTCCAGAACTAAACTCCTTTGTTCAGCATATATACATTTTATTTATTTCTAGTACTGCCATGTTAAATGCAACTGAAAATTAATGTCATATGGGAAGGAAGATCGTTTAAACTTAATGTTATTATTCTGACTGTCCTTTAAGTGTCTGTTACTCTATATAGTATGATATTGAAAATAAAAGTGAATTGGCTCATGAATGAAATTGTGACTGAAACATGAGCAGTAATGCCAGATGGGACATAGGTTTCAGTAAAATCTGAGTCAGTGTTACTATTTAAGGATAATAAGGGATTTTTGCTGTATATATATTCATCTGTATCTACATGTTGGACTTCAGATTACTAACTTTTTATATTTTCATTCCTGTTAATAGGTAGTATTAATACAAGTAGCTGTATGTAACACAGAGAAGCTAGTGTACTTCAAAATACATGTTTTAACGTGAATAAAACATATCCCCTAAGCTTGTCAATGAAAAATGGGTGAACCATTTAATGAAATAACTTCTCTATTATGCATGTCCAGCTCAAATTGAATTAAATGTTAAAATTAAAAGACTAAGCGTAAACTTAAGATTTAAATTACGTCTTAAAACTTAGGTTTTATTTGTTATTTCCGTAATGGTTTAAGTAACAGGTACTCGTGTGAGTCTGCTAATAACCTCTTACTGCTGTTGTATCTTTCTGTGTACCAATAAGGTATTTATTATTTAAAGTGCCCCCTCCTGTATTTCCTGACAGCTGAGTTGTTTTTTGAGAGTTTGATTTTCTTGATTATTTCTAGAAAACTATGCATAGTATTAATCTATTAGAGTTTGCTTTTTTTTAATTCAAAGATGTTTTGAATTTTGAGGAATTGTGAAGGTCTATAAAATTGGTACTTTCTCCTTTAATTTTTCATTAGCCAGAAATCTAGTCATTTGATGTCACAGGAGTAATTATTTTAAAAATATAATTTAAAGATAAGCTACGTAAAAGTAACCATAATCCTATCATGTATTTATGCATGCAAAATGGCACTGGAGTAAAAAAATACCTGGCCATTAGGAGTTATGTAAGATTTCACTAGACTGCGTTATTGGACAAAAATATAAGATATTTTTGTGCTTGTCAGAGATCAGTAATTGGACTGAAAGTATTGACTCTGTTTAAAAATATAGTGCCTGTATTCTTCAAGTGGTATTGATACTGTTACTTGAAGAGGGGCAGAAATTTAAATATTTGGCTATGTGTTCTGTTGTAAACAGCTGTATTTACTTCTGATTGCATAGGAAAACTGAAAATGTTGTCCCTGAGAATATGACATTATCTTTTAGGGAGAAAAATATCTGAACTTCACTGATTTACTTTGAAAATATTAATAAATTGTACAGACTTGAGGTTGTGGAGCTTCCTCAGTTCATTTGCATTCTGAAACTGCCTTAAGTCTTCACACTGAAGATGGTTACTGGTGGATGGTTAATTTGTTTCTAAAAAACTGATACCAGAGTTTTTGTATATTAAGAGAAAGAAACACTAGGTGGAAAGTTGAAAGTAAAATCTGAGGGGGAAGTTTATGCAGAGGTGTTTGCTCAGTCACATCCTGTATCTGTTGTTCTAATTCCAGTCACATAGTGGTTGAGTTTTGAGGGGATGAGAAGCCTTTCTGCCGTTTTCCCTTCATAATTTGCCTTTCATTCAGTATGATATGTGTGAAAGTAAATGCACCTTCCAAAGTCACGTCTGAACAGACACTCAGTTCTTATGTAGTTTTCTTCAACTTTCATCAATGTAGTGCTTACACTTGTAAATGTTTATTAGTTGATCTTTACAGATACTCATTTAAGGTGATGGATATCACTGGCCTGGGCTTTCCGGTTCAGAAACTGGTGCTCAGAGAGGAAGATCAAGTGTTTTATGTCCTGGCTAACTTCTGAAGTTTTTCAACAAAATTCTTACAACCTTATGTTTTCCATACACTCTCCCATTTCTATAACACTTTGTGGGTTTAAATCTCAGTTCTTGCCAGTTTCTCATAGTACTGAACTTGTTCACTAAGTCTCAAGATCAGCCCTTTGATGTTAAATGTGATGGTCAGGAAAACGTAGCAACCTTTAAGAGTTTTGTTGGGAAGGCAAGATAAAAGCCTGTTCTCCTTGCTTAGCTGCTTGGAGTCTTTAACAGCCTGCTGTTTGCAGTTGTCTCTTTCAATTAGGGGCTATGGGTAGGGCAAGAGAAGATGGACACTCACCAGTTGAAACAGATAAACAGATATATCTAACAGATATACTATGAAGTTCAGTAGCTCGTAGTGCGTTGACCAGACAGATAGGCTTTTCATGCTGATCATTTGGCTTTCTCAGCCTCCAAGTTCTGTTTGTGTAGTGCTACTTTTCATGTAATTTCTACCCGTTCCTTAAAACCTTTTTAAAGAATTCAGATTCACTTTTCTGCAGTTTTCTGCATATTTCTTACTTTTGCACTTTTGATCCCGTGATTATGGATTTCCTTATCAGCAGAATCTTCTGGGAATTTGTTTGTACACTGAATGTCTTCTATTCATGCTACTTTTTTCAGTATAGAATGGACCGAAACATCCTTGGGATTTCTCTTACTGCTTGTGGCAGTGCGACTATTAAAAAAGTGGCAACATCCTTCTGCTCCATATACCTGTACTTTTAGTATTTGACTGATAAAATTGTTAGGCGACATTTTTTTGTGATTTTAACAAGAGAAAGAGAAGTCAATCTCTCACTATGCTTTCACACTACGCAGTGGGCTTTGGGGCACCCTTGAGTTCTGATTCAATGAATAGAAAGAGACTTCTCGTTGGGACAACATAGTTATTTTAATTGTAACTCTTAAAAAACCTCTGATAATTTAATGGGTAACTGTAGGGTTAAAATATTGAAAACATTTTTATAATGGAAAGTGAGGCAAATACAATGACGTTAAAGCTACTATTTCTCAGCACCAGATATGTTATTTTTAGGCTCTGTTATCTGATATCTGTTACTGCAATTTGTTTATGGAATTGAATGTGTCTTTACATGTTTCTTGTTCACTAAAATTCCAACTAGAAAGCCGGTGTTCTAGCTGAGTGAAAAGTGCAATATTTAGTTGTTATTTTATCTGTTCTTCACTTGCAACATTCATAAACTGTTGTTTTGTACTTAACAGGTCACTACCCAAGTCTCTGTGCCAACAAAAACACATGAACTGCTTCATCGAATGAGTGGAAAAGGATTAGCAGCTCATTATCACTTCTCAAGACAACCAGGCATTTTTGGTGATCGTATGGTGTTTGTGCAAGTGACAGTAACAAATACAACTGATCAGAAGATAGAGAATATTCACATCAAGGAGAAGAAATTGCCTCCAGGCATGAGGATGCATGAGTTTAATCCAATAGGTAATTTTATCCTTTCTTGAAAAATATGGAATCTTAATCTCTTGCAAAATTTAAAATATAGGAAAGTGGTTTTGCGTAGTCATGCATATACTAGTATACATATGTATCTATACACATGTACGCATGTGTACGTATGCACACACACACACTCGTGCAACTATCTTTTCTTAGGTAATCTGTTTTTAACAAAAATTTAATTCAGCTTTCCCCTACCTGTATTTGACTTTGAATATAACTCCTTAGGTCAGAACTTCCATGCCTGAAAGCAACCTGCAATTCCAGTTGATATAATAAAATTTTTCTGTCTCCCCACAAGCCTTGACTCTCTTACAACCTAGTCCCAAAATGTCTATAACAGGCTGCTATTAAGAATGAAGTTTTGATCTAGATATTTACATATCAAGTACTGTCTTTCCAAGCTTTAAAAACATTTGTAGATGTGTTGTTTATTTTGGTGGCTCAAAGCACTCTCATTTTCTCCCTTGTGAGCTTTTGGCAGCGGAGTGGAAGTGTATGTTTTAGTCTAGTTTGTATCTACCATACTTTCACAAAGAACAGCTTCTTAGACTAGGTAGAAAGTGATGCTGCAATCAGCCATAATGTTAATAATTTTACTTCCTACCCTCTGATCGGGATTTTTTTTGCTAAATTTCTGTTAGCAGAAAAGAGTAGAAAACCTGAGAAAGAACACAGATGACAGCAACTTTCATTTGAGGGTTGTACCTGTGCATACAACCTGCTTTTCTCAGCAGTTTTTTGTTTTCGTAAATTGTGGTGTAGACAGAAGGAACAAGAGTTGAAATTTTAAAACAATTTGCATTTTGTAATGGTGCGTACTTGATCAATACAGTTATTAGGAAAGATAATAATTTTTGTGTTAAGTGAACTGTTTGGTAAGAAGTCCAGCACAGAGTTTGGATTTCAAGTTAGTTTGAACCATCAGCATAATTTTATATGACTTCCTTTAGACATTTAAAGAGATAAAGTCACAAAGGCTTACAAGTAGAAAACTACTAATACTATAAGTCAGATCAGGAGATAGTGTACTCACAATAAGAGTCAGTGAACAGTAGCATTCAGTTCTGTCACATAAAAACTATGGAAAAATCTGGAATTAATAAGTTAGCCAGTTCTGGTTTCTTGAGGCCCATGAGACAATCCTACACTTTAAAATATTTATTTCCCCAGGAAAGATGTTGTCGTATCTGTCCTGTGAAGCTGTTAGTTTCTTCTGCAGAAAATAAGCTATATATCATCTGTTTTTCCTTTCAACAATCTTGCTTTTCTTGCTTGGATGCAAATTTTCTGTATTCTTGGTAGTGTAATCTATCACTTTGTATGCCTTGTTCTTCTTAGTATCTTTTGTGTTTGCAGCATTTGGAAAACACATCCTATAACTTGCCTGGCAGAACCAACAGAATTGTCAGTGTAGACAGGTATTCCTACTGGAGTATAAGTCTAATTTTGCCTGCATCACTGCAATTACTGTTGGCAATTGTCCTGATTTTGCCAGCAGAAATGGGCCAAAGTATTTCACCTAAGTCCCTGTGCACAGTATTTTCTTGTTGGCTAGGTGCCTTTGAAACCCCATTTGGAAACACTAAGCTTTAAGACTTTGGTAAAGTTTAGTTTAAAGTTGAGCTGGAGCCTGTAATCTTTCTATGCTTAACACAGAATTCCTGAAATACTTCATTTTCTATTAATACCCTAGCGTTAGTTTAGTCTTTGCCTAACTGCATCACCTCTATGTTTTCCATACTTGGTAGAAATTTTGTTTTCTTTTGACATGGAGCAGCTGCCTACTCTTCAGTTCCTGAAAAGCATCAGGTACATTCATGGATAAACTAGAAATTAGACATTTTTCTGCCTGCCCAATCATTTTTATTTCCATTCCTCTCTTTTAAGTTCTAGGTTTTCTTTCTTGTAATCTTGAGAAGTCACACTCCGCTCCAATGCTTGTTTTTAATACTGCTACTTATGTAAAGAAAGCTTTTCTTCCTCCCAAAACAAAACCTTCTGTCTATGACATTGAGGAAACAGTATAGCAAAGAGACTAAGAGTAAGAATGTCTCCTGATACCTTAGTTTGAGAAGTGCATCAGTCTGCACTACTTGTAAAACACAAAATTATCTGCCACTTTAGGTTCATAATCCTTCTATTCCCTTCCATAACTAAAGCAAGTGGAATATTGAGAAATAAGTAAACTACACTAATTATGAAATATTTTAAGTTTTGCTCTTTTTCCATTCCTGTGTGTAGTGAGGTAAATTTTAGCAATATTTGTTGTGTTTTACTATTGATTAACTAAATTTGCAAACTGGTATTATTGAAAATGAAATCTCAATGCTGGATCTGTACACAAATAAAAGGATGTAGCTTCAATATTTTTTTCCATAAATAATTTTCCTAACTTTTCTCATACAAATCATTATTTTGTTGGCAGTGGGGCTTCAAGATTGAAATGGCAACAATTCATGTGCAGTAACTGTGGGGAGGGGGAATCTAAGACACTTAAACATGCAAGTGTAGCATTTGGGTGATGCCTGCTTGAAGTAAAACTACAAGTATTGGCTCTTTTTATGGAGCTTGCTTTTTTGCCCTTTTGTTGTTTTGCATGTGTACTTCACTTGTTCAAAATGTTTCCATGCAGAGTGCCTTGAGCCTGCAGGATCCATCACCGTTTCAATGGGTATTGACTTCTGTGATTCTACTCAGATGGCCAGTTTCCAGTTATGGTGAGTTCTTGGGGAGAAAGGGTAATTTTTTGCTCTTGGAAGGTAAAAGTACTGTATTGGAAGTTTACTTGGCAGTACCAGACTTGCTGTATTAAATATTTAAAGAATTTGACAACTGTTCACAACAGTATGTATACCCAAGATGTTTATAGAGAGAAAAAACATAATTAGTGTTCAGGTTTACTATTACAAGGATTATCAGTTTTCTTCGGTCTTCCAAATTTTTTTAGCACTTGCTTCTGAAAACGCGGTTTTGATTGTAAGCTCAGATCTAGGCTTAAAATTGTATATGTAAATTCAGAAACTCTTGGAGCAGTTGTTTTTGGGAGATCCTGTTTCCATTTGGTGTAAATGATGCCAAGCAGAAGCATTGACTCCTCTTCTGATTTAGAACTACTTCTCTGTTCTTGAGCTTCGTTTTTATTTTCCCCCTCTTCTTGGGATTCTTCTTAATAACACCACCTTGAAGGAAGCAGTAAGGTCTGACTGGAGCAAAATGCTGGAGCATTTTGACTGTGTTTTTGCTTGTAAGAAATTACAAGTAAAAAAAAACGCATAGTGTGAGGAACTTGACTACCTCAAGTGTTTATTGTGACTGTTCATGATCTATACAACATGACTGCGTGAAACCAACCCAAAGTTTTCTGGCCAAAGAAACTTATTCCTCATGCCATGAATTCTTTTAAATGATTAGAGGGTGAATGAGAACAAATACTGTCTGGCCAACTAGATTTTATCTTACATACTTGGCATAACTTCTTACATTCATTGTTACCTCCTTTGTATGAGTTCATGTTACATTATAGGCTATCAGGGAACCTTTTCAGCCAGTAAGAACTCTGTTGTAAACCAGCATTTAAAACCAGAGAAAGTATAGTAGCAGTGTCCAAACATTAGGAATGAATGGGTGGGGGAAGGCTAGACACTTTCATTTAACAGGTATTCAAGTTTATATAGTCTTTGAAAGTATGCAAAGTCACTAAATAGATCTGCACGATTCTTTATAGATATATATATTCTGAAAAAATGTTTTTTGACATATTTTGTTGAAAAAAGCAGTAGTTTCTATATTCTGTGGACAAAAGGATAATGAATAGATATTGCCACATTCCAGTTTAGGGGAATCCCTTTGAGAAAGTTCTGTTACTTGAAAGTTCTGTTCTTGAATATGGTAGAAATTTTAGTGTACTACTACTAAGCACAGCTTGCACAACTTACAGGTTATTAAAAATAGTGGGAAAATATTAATAATAGAGAGGGACACAAGTGACTCCAAAAGAACCACCACTAAAATAAGATTTCTTATTCTAGAAGCAAGGAAGCTTTACCATTGAACCTTTTTTATTTCCACCCTCAAGCCTTTTCTTGTACAATGGATGCTCATGTGTGGTCATTTTAAATATATGAGTACCTCCAGCAAGATGTCTGCAGCACATAGTTCATGCACATCACGTTGTTGTAGCTGGTCTGTGTGCTGTTTGTTGGAATTTGGAAACAGCTTTGGACTGTGCCTGATGCTAGGTTTGTTTCGGAAGTGAAGGTCCCTTCTAGGCAATGCAATTTTATAATGGCTTCAAAATGATAGGCTCTCTTTCCCTAAATATATATATATATTTATTTAGGTGTTTATTGTTGGGTTTGGTTTGTTTTATCAAGTATGCTCAGTTTATCAAGCAGGCACACTCTTCTTTAAATAGAGCAGATATTTTTCTTTCAAGAATATATTTTCAGTGTACTAATGATTTGATTCCAAACTTATACCATTTATTGCTAAGAATCTTAGCAGTGATGAGGATAAGCAATGTAGCATAACACATTGATTTTATGCAGATCATCACCTTTATGTTTTGGGAGGTCTACTGTATTAGTGATATATAAAAACTGATTACTTTCTCCAACATTGCCTAGTAATTGTTTATTATTTTCCTATTAGACAAACAAGACAGATCAATATTCCTGAACACCTACCAGACCATGAGTAACATCACTGTAAATAGATTTGCTTCAGACCTCAGTGGTGTATTCATTTTAATGATTTGGACAATGTGAGTCCAATGACAAATCTCAAGCTAAGTTTAAAATTAAATTAAGAATAGGAATTGCTTACTTTGTTCCTTTGTTAATTGGTAGGGTCTTATCTGTTCGACACTAGTTCTTACAAAATAGTATAAAACTAGGTAAAATATTGTTTGCATTAAATTTGCTATTTTACTGTTAAAACACGTATTGTTCAAAACACTACTGATGTTCAGTACTGATGAAGAAATTGTGCAGTGTGATGTTTTGGGGGTGATATCTCAGACAACTCAGCTGCAGCCTTTTTAACTTTTCATACTTCTTAAAAAGCTTTTATCCAAAAGGAAGAACGACTTGTAGAAGTTTGTCAAAACGTGCTTGAAACACAGTGCACCCAAAAGTGTCAATATTCTTGTATTTCCTGCTAACATATCTTTATTAAAGACACTGTCAGTTATTTTGCACTTTTGTTAGAAGCATGTTCAGCAGTAAAGTGTTCCTGATCATAATCATTTTCTTTACGTTGTTCTAAGAGGACCACTTTGTCTTGCATCAAATGTAATTGATCCTGAAGGAGTGTAATCACAATTACTCACTTTCTTAATTGGCCTGCCCAAAATCAGAAAATGGAAACCGATCGGCAGTGTTTAAATCAATAGCTTTGTAGTAAAGCTTGTGGGGGTAGGGAGATAGTGGTAATGGGTAGATCAATTGGTCTTAGATGCCAATCATGGACTGTGTGTTTTGCATAGCAAACACTAGCGTTCTGCTTAGGGATGTGCTGTTGTACTGGTGGTTCAATAAATACAAACTGTATAAAGAAAAAAAAAAACGCAACATGAGTAATAAAATAGTTAGATCACTTTCTTAATTTGTATATACAAATCAAAGACAATGAAAGAGAAACTGCATTATGGAGAGAGGTTCAAAGGGCTGAGCCTTGAAAGACCTCTGTCATAAATACTATTTTTATTAAGCAAAGCTTACCAAGATCACACATCTAATTAAAAAGAGGTGAAAGGCCTCAACTTGAAAACTGTGTCTAACGTGTTTATTTAGAATGTGTATTAGGATGCTCACTCCATGTGCTTGTGAGGAGAACATCTCTTCACTGCCATTTTTTTTGTGACATCTCCTTGCAGAGGCTCTCTGCTTCAGCCACACTGGTGTTCTGCACATTAATGCCTCAAGCAGAAAGTTAAAGACGAATAAATGGAGGAACTTAGTCTTTTAAAAGATTTTTGTGAGCATTACTCTTCCCTCTTGGGTTACTTCGTTCACATTCTGCAAGCAGGATATACACAACTTAGAAGTATAAAGCAATTTGGTTTTGGCTAACTCACATGCAAGGTAGTCTGTTATGTTGCTGAATCGCAGTTACGCATTAGTATACTCGCCATCCCAACAAGAGACCTCAGTCTTTGCTGAGCAGGTGGGCACCAGCGAGCAGAGGAAAGGTTGGAACACATCCTTGGTGTTACAGACTGACTACAGTACTCTACTGACTGTGGAATTTTTTTTTTCTTTCCTTGTCAGATTTTATATATTTCCACATGGATGTGTTTTATCTTGAGTTCTTGAGCTCGTAGTAATCACCATCTCAACAATCCTACCACTCTCTCTTATTTTATCTTTATTATCTTGCATGTCTTTACTTTTCAGATGTTCTTAGGTGTTTCTTTCAGCTTACCAGTTTCCTTTGATGTCTGAACAAAGATTTGGGAGTTTTGCTGTGTCAGAATTTGGCCTTGGATCTTTGGATTGAAGACATTTGAATCCCTAGAGAGGAAAGGCAAGGAAGATTACAGAGGCAGATTGCTACAGCGTATGCATACCCTTATCCTGTTTTGTGTGCATGTATTTAGCATTTCAGATTCCTTTCTGCGATTATAAAATCCAGTAGGCAAATGTCCAGTTTCTTGTAGGTATCTGGTGAGTGAGTAAAGGTGAAGGTACGATGTCCTCTGCAATGCTGAGAGCTGGAGAAGGAAGCTCGTCTTTACCTCTTCTTCCTTATTCTTTTAATCTGTCTTTCCAAATTCTCTTAGCTGTTCCCAAAGCCCTGAAAGAACCACGGTTTTGAAGGTAAAATGAATTTAATGGAGAACCTGTTTTCTTCTCCTGATTCTTCTGAAAATTACCCAGAATGTTGTTTACCTCTCTTTGAAACAACTTGTCATAGGGAATGTGTCCATGCCATGCACCTCTTCCCCTAGTTTTCTAAAGTTTTAAGTGCAAAGAGTATAGAATCATAGAATCATTGTGGTTGGAAAAGACTTTTAAGATCATAGAGTCCAGCCACTAACCTAACAGTGTCAAGTCTACCTCTAAACCATGTCCCTGGGAACCTCATCTACATGTCTTTTAAACACCTCCAGGGATGGTGATTCAACCACTTCCCTGGGCAACCTGTTCCAATGCCTGACAAACCTTTACGTGCAGTTTTATCTAAAAACCAGTCTAAACCTCAGAGTTCCCAAGAAAAAAGAGAAATGGAATGAAAGCAACAACTTCTGTGCCTCCCATTCTTGCTCAGAATAATGAGATCACGGTAACAGTGTGACAGACATCTTTACAAGAATGGGCTGGTTACCTGACATTTGCTATGTCCCAGTGTTATTAGAAGAGCTGGGACCCTGTACATACTCTTCTGCTGTTGTTATGCTGATAGAAATGAAAGCTGTCTGTTCACATTGTCTGCCCTGGACTGTGCAATGAGAGCATTTTGCTTATTACTCCAGAAGAGGCTGATGTAGCAGTAAGAATCTAGCATTCTCTTAAATAAGTTCTGTGAATGAGATTTCAAAACCTTATTCAGTCTGCTGTCTGCAGGTTCTGTCTTATTCTAAAAGCTTTTGCTCTAAATTTTGTTTTCCAAGGAAGAGATTTTTTTCAGCATGAAAGTCTCTTGCCTCACTCTGCGCTGATGTAGGAATCTTCCTAAGCAGAACTTTTGTCTGCAAAGAGGAGTAAACGAAGAGCATCAATTGGGTAGCAGTCAGTATTTGTATTGAGTGCAAGCATGCATTCAGGTGTAGATGCTTGCACAAAAGCATCTGATTAAAATTAAGTAAGAGGGTATGTTATGGAATATATTAAAAGCTGATGTTAGAGATGCAGGACTGTCTTCACATCACTGTCACTTGCATTTTCACTTGTTTCTTGCTGTTTCCTTCCCTAGTGCTTTGTCAGCAGATCACCAAGTTGTTTACAGATGTTGACTATTAAGACAAGCAATCTGCTACACTTCTCTTTACTTCATTACTCTAAAATAGTCAGTTGGCCCAGTTCCAGAAAGCAATTATGTTGAGATAGATAAGTGACCTGGAAAAAGCAAGGCTGGGCACGAATAGCTACTCTCATTTCTTCTATTGCCCTGCCCTTTTTTCTTATAAAAGCAGGATGTCATATTTTCCTTTCTTCAGCAAGACTGTGAGCAAAGCCTTCTAGACTTCTGCATTCCGTGTTTTGCAGGAGCTTAGTGTGTTGTTCTTCCTCTTCCATTCCTTTTTTTTATCATCTGTGAAGATTTTTTTGAATACAAGACAAAAATAGTGAGCTGGTTTGGAATAGATGTATTTTGGGTCAAAAATAGGATAGTATAAATGGCAACAAGAATATTCTCCAGCCTCTTATTAGAATAAGAATTTTTTAAAACTTTGAAAATTAATACTTTAAAGGTTACCATTGTGGAATCTTATAAGAACTCATTCACAGGTGTTCATGTTATTTGTATTAGTTTTTAAGAAGTTGTTGCCATCATTGTCTTCAAGTCTTTTGTTATGGCAGAGAACTTCTTTCCCAGGAACCCTCTGGAGCCAATCCTTTAAAAAAAATGAGGGAAGAGAGAAGCAATAAGGAAAATGGACACTGGTTTGAAATGACAAGTGTTAGCTGCTCCCACTGCAGCCATTGGAAGAAAAGTTAAAACTGTGCATCCTCTAAAGGGATGAATGTTAGTCTTGCAGTGTCATTAATCATGGAGATGGGAAGTCTCCTTATGTTCCTGTGGGAGCATTATCATCTCTCATTTGTTCATCTTAACTGGTTACACCAGAAGGTAAATTCCTGTGATCCTTGGAATTAGATCAAGAAAGGTGTCTTTTAAAAATACAATATGTACAGTTCAACATTTATTAAGGCAACAGCAAGGGCAATGATGTCTAACATTATTTGCCCCTAAGTTCATTATTAGATACAAAACAGATTTGCAGACTAGTGGCAAGGTACTGTTCTTGGACATCCCTATTTGTTTGATTCTTCTAGAGCTTCCTTCTGCAGACTTCTCATTAAGCATGTGTGTTTGCATTAATGATGTAACTTATCAATTGCACTCGCTAACACCAGAAAATGCTATCTGCAGTTTTTGAAATCTAAAACCAGTTATGTTTTGTTGGCTTGAGAAATTTTCCTTTTTTTTTTTCTAATAAGCTTCTTCACCTTGGTTTTTCAAGAAAGTTAGAGCAACACCACCTGAGAGATGCTTCAGTGCAGCGTGAACCAATTGTCTGCCAGATTCTTAAACATTAATGTTCAAGCTTCAAACCAGTTCTGCAGTATTTTGTTTAAATATAATTTATACTAATTATAGTATTCAATGTATAAATAAGTAAGCTAACTACACTAGAATTTAGTTTACTAGGTATTGGGGGAAATTATGTAGTTGTAGTGCAAGACTCAATTTTGTTATTCAACTTATACTTTAGATAACTGATAAAGTCCCCATCTTAGGAGATACTCAGAGCTGAAATGGACAAGGTCCTGAAAAATGTGAACTAAGGTGGCCCTGGGTTGAGCAGGAGGTAGGACTGGGTGATTACCAAGCACTCCTTCTTACCTGAGTTGTATGGTTCTATGGAATTATGAAATTACTTTATTTAGACTAGATATTACAAGATCTGTAATAGAAAGATCTAATAAAAAATATTTAAATCAATAAACAAAAGCTGTATATTTAGCCTGTAAACTGTGTGATAAAGAGAAGGGAGGATGATTTTCTCTGGCTAAAAAAATAGACTTACTGAAGTATGCTGAAATTAAAGTACTGCAAAGTAAACCAGGTGCTGGCTAAAGTGAAATTAAGAACAATGTGATTTTGAAGAACAACTGGAAATCAGAATTTCTGATTACAGACTGTGAAGAGTTTATGGTTTGTCAAAGAATATCTATTAGCTTTTTAATCACTAGGGAAGGGAAAGTGGAATGTTTTTTAATAGCAGAGGTACCGAGTGGTCTTCTCAAGCAGTTACAACCATATAAAACCCGAGCTATACTCCTGCTTTTATTCCTTGTTTTTGTGAAAAGGTTGTTGTAAGCATTTCAAAGCAATCTTGTCATTGATGTTTTAAGTCAAGCTTATGTACAAATGGCATATTCAGTCAGTGTAGGACATGAGTCATTGTTCATAAAACTGTTCATCTGTTTTATGCTGAATTATGTAGTGAACATCTTGCCTAAAAAGAAAAGATAACATTGGTTGAACAATCAGATGAACAATACCAGTGAAAGTATTATTAAAAATTTTAGTCCTATAGTCTAAGTAGTGTATATAAACTGCGAAATGTTATGAGGCAGTTGATTAAAGACCCTTCCTTCAGCTTGTAAGCTGACGAAATTCTTGATCAGTTTTCAAAAGAAAAATTAAAGAAAAAATTATTACTTTCTCCTTTTACAGTGCACTTTATCAGTCCAGCCAGCCAAACAATCCCCGCTCTTTTATCATGCTAATGACTGTAGAGGTGGATGGTATTTGAAGAAGTATAGGGGGAAAAAAAAAAGAGAGAATTTGTAATCTAACTAATTTTTTAAAGCAGCACTTCATAAGTGATTCTTTGTAAAGGAAATACTAGCCAGCTTTGAAGGGATTGTTTCTTTGTATGTTTACTAAATAGTATTTTTCAACAAATTTAGCATTGATTCTGAATTTTATTTGAAAAGCCCATACATGAGATTACATCCATAAGCACAATTGTGACAGATCAGAAGTTAGAAAGTAAAAAAGTACTAGTCCATAAGCATTTGCTTGTGAAATTGGGAAGTTATGGTAGGTGTTAAAATTTGAGGTAATGGAACCACAAAATGCCTGTTTTCATGTGGCTTATCTTGCATCTTTAGGAGGGCGACATGTATGTTTTCTGTATTAGTGATCTAGTGCTGTGTTTTCCATCAGTCGGTCTTATTTCAGAATTTTGAAATTGCAGAGTTCTAAAATATCAGTATCATGTTTGAGGTTGATTTAAATACCGTGGATATTAATTGATGAAATATATTTTCCTTTCTAATGGTTGCATCATTATATTTAAGTAGAATATCTGAGGCATTTTAGTAATCAATATGTGTTGACTGTTCAGTACATCAGGGGAAAAAAAAAGTGTTCTTTTCTAAAAATTTCTCATGGCTCAAAGCATTAAGAAAGAATCTGACTGGATGTACTGATCCTGGATTGCTAGCTGAATCCCTTATGGCATAGTTAGTCAATCAAACATAGCAGAGTGAATGTATCTTCAGTTTCTCTAGACTTAGAGTCCAAGATGATATATTTGGAAACTTAAGAGGATTTAATGAGTAGAGGAGGGCAAGTTCACTCTATGGTATTTATTTCTTCAGGAGGATTATATAGCATTTCAGAGTATTATGTTACTCCTGATAGTAATTCGTTTAACTCTCTGCCACTATGAAAACCTCCTTAAATACAGCAATTTTCCAGTGTGCTTTTAAATCAACCAATGTACTGTGTGTTTTTGTTTAAATATACAAAATGTTGAGAAATTGAAGTGACCAAAGATATTTCATTTTTACTCCCAAATTTATTTTTAGGTTTGTTTGGGGTTTTTTCAAACACCAATAATCGTTTTCGTCTGAAATTATACCTTTCCTAGGTTTAGCCCTATTTTTGGGACAGCTGTTGCTGATGACGGAATTTGTGAGAAATTGTAAAATGTGTAATAATTTGTCCTTTGCAAGCATTTAATTTGAGCGTGATGCCTTATAGATTACAAAAAAAAAAATTAATATTAATAAAAATTACTTTTTCAGAAATACAAGAGCATGCATACTATATTAATACTATATTTGTACTGTAGAAAATGGATCAGCTTTACTGATGTAAGAAATTAGCAGGCTTTTGGATTGACAAGGCAGAAATCATGCAGGTAGTTTTAACACTGTTTATATATTCCGTGGTGAATTTGGAGCTGATATGTATATATTAATCTATGTTGAAGCACTTGGTTGATTCTCTGTAATTTCTCCTTTCCCAGCACAAAGGATGATTGTTTTGATGTTAACATTCAACCCCCTGTTGGAGAACTACTTTTGCCTGTGACTATGTCTGAGAAAGACTTTAAGAAGGAACAAGGTGAGAAATACTTCAGCAGCTTCAATAAATGTATTTGGATGAAAAGAGGGCTGTGTGCCTTTCAGTTTGCAAGCAGACAGTGCTTCCAGTGTAGCTGTTCATGTTAGTCTCTGTTAGTATTCAGTCAGATACCAATGATTTAATTCAAAAAATACCTTTAAAATGATATGCAGTGGTATTCAACAGCTTTTCCGTGTGCCTTTAAAAGCACAAAGCCCATCGTTTCTCCTGAAACAGTCTTTTGGCCCAGAGAGTTTTGGCTTCCTAATAGCAGTAGGAAGCAGTAGTCTTTCCTACTAGCATTAAAGCAGAAAGTTGGAACCCCGGCTCAAGGTAATAAACTAAAAATACATTGATATGGTGTCTGTCTTCACTCCTCTTTATTCTAAGGCTACTTTTAAATTAGTGTACCTGTTCCACAGATACTTGGAAGGTGATTTAAATATTTTTCCTTTCAAACACTTCATATTAAAAAAAAAAATATTGCTGAAATACTGGTTTAGAAAGGTGACATGTTTTATATACTTCTGCATTCTTCTAATGTTGCATCTTTAAGGAATGTAAATTTCTGATGCTACCTCCAACACAAACCTCTTTAAGAGCTTTTAGTGACTTCGATACTTTATACAAAATAATTAGAGAAAATTGTACTTAGCTTTGACCACATTTTAAATGGAATAGTCTGTACTGCTACCATTAATTTGGATATGAGTCTTGGATATTTTAAAATAAAAATGATCACAATTTGAGTGCATTCAAATGTAATAGTGTTTACTCATCTATCTCAATGTATGGGGATTTACATGTGTAGATCTCTTCACATTGAGATGAGAATATACCCATGGGATCCTGTCTCATTGCTGTGTAAGGCTCAAAAACTCAGTATATCCATCAAGCAGCCAAGAACACCATTGAGTAATGCTATGCATTATTAATTATTGCTTTTGAGCATTTCTTGCTTTTGTGTTTTTGAATGATTAAGAAAGTAGCTTAAATATTCCCTAGATCATTTTCAGTTAATCATATGGCTACAGTGAAAAGTTAGGATTGTGCTTTGTTTTCTTAACCAATTGATACTTATTTGCTGTTCTTACCCTTTGCTGGCTAAAGCCTGCCTCTCTGCTTTATACCTGCTCAGCAAACCAAGGTGAGTGATTGAACGAGGCTGTGGCACATTTGTTTTAAACTGTTCCCTTCTAAAAAATGTAGCTGAGGTTGTAGTGAACGAAAGGCAGGTTACTATGCTTCGTTTCCCCTCCCTCCCCCCCTTTTTATATTTGCTTGCTTTGTGATATTTTGATAGAGTTCTTGTATGTTTTACTGTGACTGAGGGCTTTTTTTCCTTCTGACTGGCCATACAGAACCACAAGCACATAGAAGAAGTGTACTTGGAGAATAGCTGTGGTCCTCTGTGGAGTTGTTGCCAAAATTCCTTTTTCTTCTGCCATTTTACTTCTATGGTTGTTGATTATTTGTCTGAATAAATCTGGCAGCTGTTTGCTATGTTTAATAGAGCAGAAAGGCTACTCTGAATAAAGCTATTTGAAAATTTGTTTATATGAAGTATTTGTAAATCTATGAAGGTCTCTTGGCATTTCTGTATCGCTCTCTCTGTCTTCCTAAATTCATTCTTTGATGCAGGACTTGATGCTGGCAAATTTACCACAGGTTTAAAAACCTTTTCTATTGCATCTTTTTTCTTATAGATATCAGCTGTTTCAGAATATTTGTGGTAATAGAGCTCTCAGTTCTAAATTTTACATAAGTATTTATTACAAAGATCTAGGAGCAGCTAGCGTTTGAGGAGAATTACTATGTGATCTTGCTAAATGGAAAATCCAAATTACAATAATAAATGCAGGGCAATTTAGAAGTGGGTATATATTATTCTATTTTGTGTTTAACTTAGATATGTCTGTATTCTCCAAATGAATCTGATTTATATAGCTTGTTTTTCACTTGTCATGCTTTTTCTTTTCCCTTTTTTTTCATTTTTGGACATAAGATGTTTCAAGTCTTGTACCTGGAGATGCCTTATTTTATTTGCAGCCAAAACAAATAGGTAAAAAAACAGTGAAGGAGTAAGGAGAATATTACAAATGCAAGATTATATTGGGGGAGAATGAGAATATGTATGGGGTTTAAGGATTTTTACATCTAAATTGCATGTGTAACCTAATAAGCATGCTAAAGAGGAAATAGCCGGTATTATACTGCTATGTAGAAGACAATTCATTGCTACACATCTTTACTCAATTACACTCTGCTGTTTTGCATTGTCTGTTACATTTGTATATGTCCATTTTCTTCCTGATGGCATAAGGAGGGGGGAACAGACAGTTTATTGAATATTCATGGCCGTGAAGGTTATCTAGTGGTAGCGGCAGAACCTCGAAAGCTGGATTTATCCGCGTGCTGCGCATGATACGCTCAGCCTTGCTAGGCTGAATTCCCTTCCCTCCTGAGCTGGGGAATCCTCCAGTGAGGTAATTCCCCAGAGCAGCAGCTGAGTTAGCGGTTGATGTTGTGATTGACAATTTGGAAGCAGTGGATAAAAATGAAATTGCCAAACTACTCTTTGCTTCTCTGGTTAAATATTTTTACTAATCTTCAGGCCTCAGGATTTTATAGCCTGTTTACATCACACCCCCATGAAAAGTCCAGTTTCTGCAGAAGGAATTCTTCATGAGTGAGACCTGTACTGTTGGGAAATCTGTATCCAAATTTGTTTTTATTAATCAGTAGCAAAACTCCCCTTGTCTTAGTTGAGAATAGAACTAGACTGGTAGCTAACATGCCTTTTTACCCACCACTGTAATTTTTCCAATTTCATTTGCTTGTATTATTAAAAATGTGTACAGTTATTTCATTGTATGAGTTAGTTAACCCAGATTAATTGCTGCTCTGTGCTCTGATGAGGGTTTTCTTAGATTCTCATGTTTCAAGCAATATTAAAGGTGGCATGTGATAGTTATAGCCGGATATTAATCAGAATTATTACGAAGGTGTTTTTAAAATAGCCAGTTAAAACTGCTTTAAGTATAAACACTATTTCCATCCCCATGGACATGTTTTAAAATAATTTTGTCACTCTTTTTTTAAGTGTATACCTGATTCACATTAAAAACAACAAGAACAACAACAAAAAAACCCTTGGTTAAGTAAACAAATTGTTTATCCAATTTTATTAAGATTTATATATCCAGTTTGTCTTCCTAACAAGCAAGATGCTAATTCTTTAAATGGTTGGACATTTACTATTTTCTGGCCCTTGACTACCACGAGCAATCATATTTGATGCCCCTTAATTAGAACACCCTTTTTTCTTTCCAGGTTCTTTTCCACCTCAGCAATCGAGACAATACATTTGCTTACCATGCTGCTCTCCTAAGTGTTCTTTTGCATGTAAATTAATCTTGATTCAGTTTACACTGTCATGCTGAGTGGTACAAATTGCCTATAACAATAAAACAGCATGAGTTAAAAATAAAGGGGGGTGAAAAGGCAGATTGAATGTGTGCCTTACTTGATAGGATGTTACTTTGCTTTATGCCAATACATTAGTCGACGATAATGAATCTTCTGTTCTGAAAAGCATGGTTTAGTTGATTTTTTTAATTTTACTTCAATGGAGCAGTACCTTGTCTTTTATAGAACAAGTTAGACAAACCATTAATGACAAGAGTGTTAAGGTTAAATATGAAGCAATGCATTCACTTCTCTGAGTGCTATCCATCTTTCCATTTACAGGAGCTTGACAAAAGTACTGGCTTTGTACAACATTTCCTTTAATTATATGCTGCGGGAAACAGGCTTTTAACATAAACATAGTTGCATTCATTTATTCAGCATTTGCTCTTCAATAGAGCTTAATGGAGAAGGTTTAAATCCTAAATGAGTACACACATCTCTCAGCAGTGTTATGTCAGTCCCTGTGCTCTGCTTAAAAGCAGTTTTAGTCCGTGTATGTAGTTTTTAAAGCTTTTGCCTAGTACTGAAGTTAAACAATTTGAAACAGAATGTTCTATTCCAAAGATAAAGTTGATCTTTATAGAAGTTGTATGCTTATTTTTGTTCTCTTCAAGCGCAGATCATGTTCAAAAATATCCCGTTATTCACTTATGAGCTGTTCAGTTTTTACTTTGTTATTTCTTATTTTGTGACAGCAGCTAATGCACATTATAGTGCATTAAAATGTTAGATTTATTTTTTTAATTGCTCTATTAAGCATCTTTGTCCCATTTGCTCTGGGTTAGAACTGTATGTGCAGCCCTAAAATATTAGGCTTTTGAGACTCTTGCATTGTTTTCATTGTTAGTGTTATTGTGGATTTCAGATGCTTCATGTTTCTGCCTAAAGTACTGTGCTCCATTGTTCGTCTGTGTTTTCAGCTTCTGAACATAGGGTAAAAATACACAATGTTAAGTTGTAGCTACTGTTGGGTTTTAATCAACACAAATGTCCAGCAAATCATTCTTCTAAACAATGGATGTGGATAGAAAAGTGGGAGTTTTGTTAAAATGTCCTTGAACATTTCCTTCATTACTTTTTTTTTATATGTTGAGATACAATCTTGACATTTCTGTTCTGTTTTGTAGTGATATTCAAATTATTTTAGTCAAATAGTTTATTGTGGCATGGATGGATACTAACTGAATTTTGCCGTTTTTGATCTGATGACTTTGTCTTCAAGAACTAAATTGGACCAATGACTGTCTGAATTTCAAGATTAGTTTTAGCAATTGGATATGAAATTGTAGTGAAATGCAGTGGTTTTATGATTGCAAAATTAGAAGATGTCTTTATATGCAAGCTGCACTTTTCCAAATCAGTCTTATTTAATATTTCATTTCTGTGTTTACATTCTTCTTTCAGGTTAGGCTTCTTTTGAAGAAGAACCATCTTGGTTTCACAGTTGCATTAGTATCACACGTCATTGTTCAGTTACTCGTAATTTGTTTCTGATAATAAGGCATTGCAAGTTAAACTAGTGTAATTATGTATTTTCTTATAAAATGGTTTTCTTGATGAATGATTTAACTTTTAATGCAAATGTGGGGTTTTTGTTTAGAAGTCTCCTATTTTGGTTTTGTGCTTAATAAATGAGCAAATCTTAAAGTATTCATAGTGAAATATTTAATGTTTCAGGGATGCTGACAGGAATGAATGAGACATCTGCTACAATAGCTGTTGCTCCGCAGAACTCTACTAGACTTGTAATAATTGAGAGAATAGTGAAAGCAGCAAACCTGGGTGTAGTCCCTTCTGGTCACGATAACATACTCAGGTAAGATTACATGTCATTCATAGTGGAACCATCTTTTAATACAAATCCATTAGTTAAAAATTCATCAACATTTGATAATACTAGGAAAAATTTTGTTATCTGCACCTCTAATGGATAAGCTACCCAATTATACTATAACATTGAATCTTAAACAGATATGAACTTGAGCCTCAGCTCACGACTTTACTGTAAACAGTTAGGAGGGGTTGTCCTTTCCTGGTTTTGTTTTAAAGGGAAAAGGTAGCCTTTTAAGGCACAATACTTTCAAGAGCATCTATATGATTTTGACTTTTGCTTCTGTTTCCAAAAGTAAGTGCCATATTCAAGTTTATCATCTGTGAGAAGCAGCTTGGTTTTGCCTCATTCATTTTTGACCTATGATATCCAGCTAGCTAAACCTAGAACTCGAGCTTTTTGGTGTTTTTGTTTAGTTTAGTTTTGTTTTGTTTTTTCAGTTGGATGAAAATCTTTTTAAAGGCAGTTGAACATTAAATTGGACATTACCTTGTCCTTCCTATAAATATATATACAAGGAAAAACAGTGATCAGCCAAGAAAGTCGTTGGCCCTGTCTAAATTCCAAGTGTTACTTGTAGATCAATCCATTTCATCCAAAAGCTGTGGTACAGAATGTCAGTAGAACTGATATGATTGTTGGTTAATGACAACTTTTAATGTGATTGACTTCAAATATTTAGTCCTATGAATCTGTATGGCTTCTCACTTGTGGCAGGAAGAAACAGGAAGATTGCCATGTGTGCAGAACTCAGTGGACACAAATAGCAACAGCAAGACAAGCCCTTAACCTGGTCTTGAAATAAGAAAATTCGTACATCTTTACTAACATCTACTAAAACTGTTCCAGAATGTGAATTATGTCTTTCGCCCCCTGAGTTTTGCTATTTATTTTAAAGCAAAGAACAATGTTTTTCTTTAAAATTTTGCTGACAGAAATGGCTGTTTGGAATGGTGAGAATCCTGTAGGCTACACAGGCATAATAACCAAATGTTTCTCTTTGTTGGAATTAGTCTTCTTTGCATCGCTTGGCATTTGTATTGCATTGCATTAACATTAACCCAGCTGGATTTTCCTATGTATTTGATACAGTCAAAGATAAAATTCTGTTTCACCATAAAAACATGGTACAGCTAGTACGATGGCACTGGAATTATTGTCACTATTGACAATTGCTCCTCCAAGAAAGGGTCCTCATTTGTTGCATCCCTGAGGGATCTGTACAGCCTGCATTCTCAACCTGAATTCAAAGACTAAGTGACTTGAGTGTCAGTTAGGGGAGGCTGAACTCTCTGCAGTATGTAGGTGTTTGTAGGTGTTCTCCATCTTTACCCTATCCATCACATGAGACTTATCACATGGGGGTGGATTGTTTTGTGACTGAGTCTCAAAAAGGCTCCCTAAAATAATACCTTAGTTCCTAGCTCAGCCACAGGTTTCCTGATTGCAGATGTTTCTAATTTGACCTTGCATTCTCTTGCACCTTTTTTTTTTTTTAAGTGAGGTTTTCCACAAAACAGAGTCTATGACCAACAGAAAATATGTACTTCCTGTTGGATACACTCCTTCTGAGACCATGGTTGAAGGCATGTTCTGGTTGGGCTGAAGTATTCAGAGTGCTTTAGAGCATCCTGAAATCTTTTCTTTTTTCATTCAAAATAGAATGTATTCAGTCTGCCACGCTAGTTACAGAATAGTTTGCATTTATAATGTACATCAGGCAAAAAAAAATATTTGTAACAACTTAAATGGCCTGCCAGAAATGCCCAGCAATGATAAGCATTTAGAAAATAGCCCTTCATTTGCGTCACCATAAGTAACTGGAGTTTACAGATACTATGTAGTCATAATTGCACCTGGTTTTTACTGAGAACAGGAATGGGAACATTAACTAATTGATACTGTGATGAACCTGTTCATCTTTTAAATAGCACTACATTATCATTAAAGTAAATCCTAGGTTTAGATGAATGAATATTTGAGATAGAGATTAGATAATGAATACTTTCAAAACTATGAAACAAATGACTAAAATATTTATAAGTATACATACATTTGGATCAAATCTATTCTGCCATGAGGGTAAACAAAAATAGAATCTTTTATTCCAAAAGCTCATGGGTGCAAGAAGTGTACCATGTTTTATTTATGTGACGCGTATAGCATTTCAGGATGATTAAATGAACAGTCACCTTTTACCTTGATAAAACAGTTAT
Source organism: Columba livia (assembly GCF_036013475.1). NCBI lineage: Eukaryota > Metazoa > Chordata > Aves > Columbiformes > Columbidae > Columba > Columba livia. Next base: position 16,305,923 of record NC_088642.1, on the reverse strand, counting down.
GGATACAATAAAAGTATGTTAAAAGTTGTGGGTTTTTTTTCCATTTCTGTAGTATTGTCATTTGTCTTGTTTGCTTTATTGCAAGTGGGATTTGGGGAAAAAAATATATACAGCTCATCATGCGATTCTGTGAGGACTACTTGAGTTTACTTCTTGGAACTGCTTGTATGTACCCTTTTACACAGGAAAAGAAGCACTGTTTTTAAACTGACGTTCTGCGCCGTGCAGCATTAATTATATTAACCTCTTAGTTGGTCATCCCCAACTTGAGTATTACTACTTAATGACGGCTAATGCCAAGAAATCTTTATTGCCTGGTAATGCAATACACTCATTCAAAATGAAATTGTGTGATTTAATACAAGCGTATCTAATGGACATGAACAGGTGGGTTTTTCTTGTTTTGATTTGGTTTGTTCTTTTTCAGTCTAACCATATTTGCATTCACAACAAAGGTGTTGTCATGCTAGTGGGACCCAATTACTGCTCCTAAAATTGATAACCCCATTTAGGATTGTATCTCTGCACCAAGTAAAAAAACTTAAAGCAAATATAATGAAGATTTGAAAGTAAATACTTGAAACAAAAAAATATGTATCAGGACACAAAGATGCAGATTCATATTCATATATTTGAATTAATTTGAATCACTATAAAAAATAATTTTGCTGTACTATTTTACTTCCTTAAGTGTAGTTACCTACCCTTCACATGAATTTATACAAGCTATTAGATTACTGGACCTTGTAAGGCTTCATATGATGCATTCTCTTGTTCTTAATAGAATTTTACTATTTTATGTATTGATCTCTCTTTCTTTTGTTATCAAGAGGAAACATTTCGATTTCAAGGGCTTCTGTTAGAAACAAGAATGTGAAATGCATTTCAAAAGGGAAATTTTTGTGAGCAGGAAATACAATGTCTCCTTAAATATTAAAACTTCAGAAGAAATATGTTATTTTTCTTAAAAATGTTATTTCACAAGAATGATTAGGGTAATTTTTGCAATATACCTAGCTCTTTCAATGTTTTGAGGACTGTTGTTTGTTAAAAATACTTTAAGAAAGGAAGGGTTGGAAGTCAGGTGAGGAGTGCTTAGATGTTGGCAAAGTGATTTCAAAAAGAATCAGCCAAGGCACCAAGCTTCTGCCTTGTGATTCAGGACATATCTGTGGGCATCATTTGAATATCTAAGGACAAAAGACATTGAAAAAAAGGTATTTCTTCCCACATGGAGTTAAATCTCCCGTCTTTAAGATAAGAGGATGCATAACTGGGAACATTTATTCCCCTGAAGTTGCTTCTTCAGTTGACTATCACTTCAGCTCCCTATTTCTACTTGGCCAAAAATTTCAAGTCTTTTATATATAAAAAATAAATTCTAGGCTGTTCTTTTCTATTTCAAAATGTGATAAGATAAAGATACTATTCCACTCAAGATTTTCTGTAACTTTCTTTTTAACCTATGTGAGCGTTATTTATCCAGAAACGCCCTTCATACTAGTGTTACTTTCAAGACATGTAGCTTATTCCTCTCAGATCAACAGTCTAAAAGTTCCTCAGGTCCCTTCCTCCTTTATTCATTTTCAGCTCCATAACCTCCTACCAGGAGGTAATCTTCATTTTCTTCACTTTGAATACAGCAAAAGACAACAGATGGTGATAGAACAAAAAGACTAGTTGCAGATTTCATTTTAATCTTAGAAAGACTTAAATGCTCTAATGATCCTCTTGAAAGTGTCAAAATATTGTCTACAGTTACATAAGGCCCTTTGCGTGAAGGAGATGCATTTCAGGGTTAATTGGCTTAGAAATAAAAGAATGGAAATACACACAGAAAGCATTTCTTTCCACGAAATATGGTGCAAAAGCTTTTAATGTGTTGGCAGTGGCATACAGCAGAAAAGTGCATTCAGAGCTGGAAACACAAACTGGATTTGCTTCTTCACTTTCAGTTTGTTTTGTGCTTGTGTGATTCCATTGACGTCAGAATATAATATGTAGTGGGATGGAGAATCAGGCTGTCTTGAACTGCCTATCTCTCCCCTTTCCACTTCCAGGAGCATTTCTTAAGTGGGATGCACGGTACTCCAGTAGATTGTTTCCCTCAGTGACCATGACTGTACAAAATGATGCAAGGTAGAGCACCTTTTCATTCTTGAAGACTTTACTTGCACATTGCCCAGTCAGTCCATGAAATAAAAAATCTGAATCCATCAGTGTGGATATGAAGAACAAATTTTAGTCAACCTCAGCCTGTCTGTTGAACTAGTCTGTTGCTGCTCTTGTATTTTGGAAGGACTCCACCATTAGTAACAGGAAGTAGTGCATTAGAAAGTGAGCATGGTGTCATCTTCATATCTCTATTGTGCAGTTCATCAGGAAGGCCTTAACCATTGACCTGTACTCTGAGACACATGACAGTGTTAATTTCAGTCCTTTAATTTGAGATGATCAAGTCTATAATTTCAACAACACAATACAGGACATCCTGACATTCTGGAGAAAATCAAACCTCAGCTTCTTTCAACACTGGAGCCTTAATCTGCTTTGGAACAGCCATTTCATGTTTTGAAATTACAAGTTTAATATCCATCTCCATTAAAATAATGAAAACGGTCATTCTAATAGCCATCTCTTCCTTCTGGAGATCATCAGAACTTGCAGAGGATGCATTCTCATCTCTTAGCATGTTGCCGTAGTAGGCACTTGAATTAGCAGCAAACAGGCTAGCTTTTAAACAAGAAGCATAAACCAGCACTTTTGCTCATTGCTAGAGCAGGTCTAACTAGCTCAAGGACAGCATTGAATGCAGTGACTATGCTGCCTCTGGCACCTATATTTTTAAGGACACTTGACTGCACCGTATAGATATGCAAGTTTGTTCAGTGCTTGCTGTGAGTAGTACATCATTGTTTAACATAGCCATGACCTATGTGGTTTTGTGGATAGGCAAGTGTTGAACAAGATACAAAATCTCTTCCACCTGTCTTTTGGAGGCTTGCAGTATTATCCTTTAGCAAAATCAAAACTGTACTATATAAATCATGTAATATGATGGCAAGCATGCTGCAATGGATGAGCATTGAAATACTGAAGAACATTAAAGCAACTAAACCCAATATAGAAGCTTGCATTAAATGATTAAAAAACAGAAATCCAAGGATCAACACTTGTTTTTCACTAGCCTTTATTCCTTACCCCATGCATCAGCCTGACAGTCTGGTTGTATTCACCCCTTTTTATCATTTTGCAACCTGTCATGTCCCATTTATAGTATATTGGCAGACTGATTCTCAAAGGAAAGAGGGTTTTGTTTACAGACAATTTTGATTATCAGAGAATGACGTGCTTAGTAATCAGTTATCCTCCCCACATCTTTTCAAACCAGCAACACTTAATGTGGGGAGAAAAGGTAAGTGATCATACATGTATGCAGGTATGTTTGTGTTGAACAAAACCCCACTTAAAGAGATCCACCTAGAAAATTTCTCTGTGTATGTCATCTTCCAATTTGTACTAAATTTGGAAGAATTTGCAGGCAGAAAGTTGGTGCTCAGACCCCATCAGCTTAACATAACGAACAACTGCTTCTGCTTCCAGCATGTCAGAAAGGAAGGTCTATCACCTATCTATTGAAGATAAACACAGTGTAGAAATTTCTGAAAAATATAAATTGTTTATAATTATTCCACTAGAATCAAAATATATGTTCTAAGTGGCTGACAAACAAGTCTTATTAATTTTTTTTAAAGACCTTTTCTGCTCTGTGTGCACACAAAAATCTTTCCCAAGACTTTTTACTAAGCAATTGGCATGTCAGAGAGCTCAAATGAAGTGAAATCTACCTCTGCCAGTAGCTCCTTTGACGCAGTTATGTGGACTGTTCTGCTTCTGTGGTTCCTTAGCTGTGGGGCTCAGTCATCGTTTTCTACTCTCCTAGAGAGCTGCAATGGGTAGCTGAGTAAATAAACTTGTAATAGACATGCAGCCTTGATTTTGCTTCCTAATTTCTCAAGTAGGAACTAATTAGAGAGCTAAATACCCTAGGCAAAACAGTTTTGCTGGTAGCCTTTACCTGTAGGAGACAGAATTTTAAATGGAATAGTATATCCATGCCCACAGTATTTCAACCTCTGTTGTAGCCAGAAGTTGTAAACTCCTAATGTTTTCTTGATTTATGGTAGATGTAATTCTATCTTAAAAAATAAACAAACAAAAACAGACAAACCACAACAAACAAACAAAAACCTCAGCTAAGCATTTTTATTTCTTTTGTCAGCCAGGACTGAAAGTCTTTCTGGTTAGTTGCTGTTATTAGGTAAATATTTTTATTCGTAGAGAAAATGATAACTGAAAGGTTTAAACGTGAAAGTACTCATTTGGTAGTTTCTACCAGATATTCCTTAATTTCTTAATCAAATCCTAATGTTCAAAAGCCTTGACATTTTCTCCCTGCTAACAAAAGGGCCCTGTATGTATTAGTACAGTTTTCATGTATTATGAGCATATGAAGATTTTGATTAACTGGTACAAAATACTTGATCAAGAGAATGCCTTTCTACAACATCATTTTAAGGCCCTTAACATTTTAAATGTATTATTATATCTAAGAAGCTTGCTTGTGGATTTCAAAATTTAAAAATAACTTGAATAAATTAAATTTGAGCTTAACATTAAAAGAATATGAGTGAGTCATTTTAGATATGAGGTTAATCAGAATAGATTGTTCTAGCGTAGCTTATTTGCTGTCCGCTAGAGGACAGCACTGCTTTTGTATCTGAATGCTGTAAAGTGAAAAATATGTGCAGCATTTTCTTTGAAAAACAAACAGGGACCTTCTGAGCCAGTTGTTTAAACAGAAAACATTTAACACTTTAAAAACTAACTGAACTAACTGAGTATCTGTGATTTGAAAGGTCTCTGAGCAAGTTTAATGTCTTAACATGTTTCTGTAAGGTAATTTGCTTTCTTGGAATTTAATAATTTTTCTACAGATTGTAATTTGTAACCTGTTTTAAAAATGGACTGTATGCAATTCTCAAATACTTAAATACCTGATTCTTTAAGAAAAATAAAAAGAATAGGCTAGAGGAGAAAACAAAGTAGATCGAGTATTACAATTACAATTTTCTAGGTGTGAGGACTAAATATTTTGATTCAAGCTTTTAGCTTGTTGAAGTTTTGGGGAGGAGATATAAATACCTACATATTAATATGCTGAAATTTTTGAACTAAAGGTAAATTTGGAGGATGATTCAAAGTTCATGCAGCATCTTTTTGAACATGTGAAGTAGCGGTATGTACTGGATAAAAAATTCAGAAGACTCACTTGCATTCCTGCATTTTTGTAAGAGGTACAGTGCAACTGCTTACTGGCAACTGAGGACAAATGCAAAATTTATTTTGGTAATAGAACAAAAATGGTAAAAATATGGTACAGATTTGATTGCAAATTATTTTACAATTCTATTATTTTATAAAACCCCAAAATAATTAATATTGGAAATAATTATATTATGGTAATGAACTCAGTATTCTGAACAGTTTATTCTACAATAGTGTAAAAATAGCGTGAAATGTACTGGAAAAAAGAAAACAACGTGTTATCATAGTACAATTTTTAAGGTAAGTATTAATCAACTTTTCTAATTAATAACCAATGTTAAACACGTTTTTGTTCTGAGAGGTTAAAATCACCAGGTTAAGAAAAAGATCCTTCTTTTTGTGAGTATATTTCTGCTTATGTTTTACTGTTAAGCTTACTTTATCACCAGGTCAGAACTAATACCTAGTAATGCTACTCCAAATACTTCTCTTTCATTTTCTAAGGCTTACTCAGAGAATGAATACTCGTAATTAGTAATGTAGCCAATTTTTAGATTAATTGTTAATTATAAAGTCAAAACTTTACATAGATAGAATTTATCACACTAAGTTGAAGATTCAGAGTACTGAAACTATAAATACTTTTATTGTTCAATTGAAACACTGTAAGGTACTTCATAGTCGTTCATTCTTATATTTACAAATTTAAGACTAACTCACAGCACTATTTTTTTCCCATTTGAATGTATTCATTGCGTAACTGGATTACACATTTGTCAACTTTGGACTAATTATTTTTCTACAGCGAGGGCAGGGCATTGCATCTTCTGATCGTCTTTCTTACTAATAGGATTCTGTCTGCTTCAGCTGGCAGTAATTGAAGGCTTCATGTACAAGATTTAAAGAAAGGGTGGAGAAAAAACAAGTTTTAGCCTCCATGGGCCATTATCACTATTTCTGGTAACCAGTTGAACAGAAAAAGAATATTTAGCTTGAATAGAAAAATCAAAGAGGAGGAAGAACGCCTGACAGGAGAAAACATATGTTTTAGTGCTGTCGAATTACGCGTAACAAACCCTGCTTTGCTGTAAACAAATGTCCCGATAACGAGTGTTCAGGTGTAAATTTACTTTCTCAAATGTTAAATTTTAAAGAGCAGATTTTGAATGAGTTGCTCTGTTGCTGTCTATTCACTGGTGTGGAATTTTCATAACCTTTCCCCATAAAAATGATTTTCCTGTATGTTGTAGCTATCTTCTGTCTACAAATAAAGGGAAAATAACTGCTAGTCTTTAGTTAGGCTAGTCATCATTACAGAGCCAGCATTTGGCAAATGCTGTCACATCGTAGAATCCGATACTCTGTGTTTATCCTTTATATCAATTACAAATCAAATATTTCTGTGTGATAATCACTAACAAATCTTATTTTCCTGGAAAGTGACCAAGAATATGTACTTGATTTTTAACTCTTGAAAGACTAAATTAATTTCTAAAAATATACAGTACTTTATTGATGTTGATTTAGAATTTGATTCTTAATGCATATTTCCTTACCTACTGACTAGTACTATATTTATGCAAAAACAATCTATAAACTCCTTGTGGTTTTTTTGCATGTCACTTAGCTTCAGAATATTTAACATTCTTTTTCAAGAAAAAAAATACATACTTGGAAAAAAATATACAAATATATCACATTGTTATGTTTCTAATCTGTCTTTTTTTTTTTTTTAATGGGAAAAGTATTAACAGCTGCAAATCTTCCTGAATATTTTTGTATTATGTGAAATCAGGTTTAGAATTAATATTATCACAGAAAGAAAACTGGAAAATAACTGCAGTGTAGTAGAAACAGCCTTCTTGAAACTACTGGTAAATATTTGATTCTCTTTTCTACATGGTATTCTCATTTACTTACTTTTTTTTCTTATTCACTGATGCATCCTTTGTTGCAACAGAACCATGCTCATAATATAAGGTATGTTAAGAGTTGTCCATAGGACAAATTCTTTATTTTGGACCCACAAACAATCAATTTGCAAGCTAGATTTTAATGTACTACTGTGCAGTTTCTAAGCCTTATTTCACTCTATGGATTCTGATTGGTTTTATTGCCGGTGTTTTTATTTTATTTTTTTTTAACTTTTCAAATTCTAACCTTTGTGGCAGTGTCAACTTAAAGAAAAAAAAAAAAATAATTACTGACCTTGTGGGGAAGATAAGTTTCTTGCAAATAATAAATACCTACTATATAGAGTGATTAATTTTTGCTGCTGAAATATTTTTTTTAAATAGCTTTCTGGTCTAAGTATTTAGTTGAGCACAAACACACGTTTTGGAAAATCCACCTGGGCTTCTGGCAAGAGTAAGCATATAAATGCAATAACTTGTGCTTAATCAAAAAAACAGCTATTAACCAAATCCTTCAATAACAGTATATTTAAAACAGCTAAACAACTATCAAATCAGTGGTACTGCTAGTGTCTTCTAACCAAAAGTCAACTGCTTCATCCTTTTAGAGCTGTATTCAGTTTCACAGATCATGTAAGTGTATTTATGCTGTAACTCTCTTTAGAAATGAAATTATCTTTCCTATTTTAAGGAACATATTTCAATTTCTGAAGTTCAAAAGCAGTGGTAAACCCATTGTGTGGTTCTTCTATACACCCTTTTTTAATAGTGAAATAAGTCATCCTGTTCCAATTCTTTATTCACTAAGCGATTCCAGATCAGTGACCATTGATACAAACCAATTAGACACTGCTACTTATGCATACTAACACATTGTGTAACATTATCTGAGTATCAAACCCTTTGCATCTCGCAAACCACATACAGACTCACATTTTATTGATTTTATGTGTTTTTTTTTCAGAGGTATGGAAAAGTACTATTGATCCCCCGTGTGATTTTGCAAATCTGCATGTAAAAATATCAGTGCAAAACTCGTCTCTGATGCTTTGGGCCACCTTGGCTTTCATAGAACGTTGACTTTGTATCACTTTCAGGTTTGAATAAAAGAGAGTAAAATCAAGCCTTGGGGCTATGAAACACAGCAGGAGTGCCAACTACAACCTATTTATGTGCACACTCAGACATAATCTGCTTCTGTGTTGTCCCAAGACACAACTGTTAAGTAAATAAAGTGACTAATAAGACTATTGTTTCTATAATTATCCCCCTGTCAAAATCAAGAAGAGAAATAGTGATCTTCTACATTGCAGTGCAAATAGATGAAATAATTGATAAACCTAGCTAAGTAGATATTTTTATAGTAGTAGTAGTACCATTGGTTTAGAACCTCCTATTAAGGGAAGAGGTCTTTGAATGTATCTATAATCTGGACAAAAGAAATAGATTGACCTGTGATGGGTGACATTAGAGAAGTGCCCCATGTTTCCTTAATTAGTATAATGTGTTATGAGATTTTTATATGCTTATTTAAAAAAAAAAAAAAAAAAAAAAAGAAAAAAAGAAAGGAGACAGAAATTACTTCTCGTTTAAAGAGAACCTGCTTCCTGCTTAAGTGGCTAATATTTTAATTAAGTCTGGAGTGAACTTTTTTGAGTATCTCCTGATAAACTCCTTCCTTTATGTTGATGGTAATTAAACAGATCCCCACGGGCTCGGGTAGGCGCTTTGCAAGGCCCATGCTAATTGTCAGACATGAGACACTGACCAGTTGGTTTGCTCTTGAATAGCCGACAGCGTGCTGTCAGCCCAGCAGTTTGATTTTTCTGTATTGTGAGCTGTTGTCAGGGCTAACTGGGTCCTATTGTGGCTGAAGATGTTGCGCAAATTGAGGCAGATGGCTCTGATTCAGACACGTGTCATTCAGAAAGAGGAGAGGAGATTGGCCCTGCAAAGTGGGGTCAGACTGGGTCACAGACCTGCTCTGCACTTGTTAGTGTTTTCAAAAGCCCATGTGCAGCAACTTTGTTGTTGTCAAGTAACCAAGGCGGGCGGGGGGGGACGGACAAAAAAAGAGGGGGGCAAAAAATGCGTGGTGTGCGCCTTGTGGAAGGTGGAGGACGAGGCTGTTGCCATCCTCTTCTGCTGCCATCCTCTGCCTTTCCGTCTCTTGGGCCTGGCTGTGCAGAATGAATTAACAGGATTGACAGAAGTTCATTGTGCCTAAAATGGCTTTTCAGTCAATTGTGGTGCTTAAAAGGCTAGTTTTGCTTTTAATTCCATGTAATTAGTGGGTTCTTCATGTCTTGGAATTTAGTAATGGTGCATGAGTCCTAACTTTTGTTTATCTGATGGGTTGGGTTTGGTTTTTAATTTACTTTGTAGGATTTTTAATAATTATAAAATATTTAGAAATATTCGCCACATATTTATGATTACATGTTCTGGAGATAAATTCACAGATGGAATGATTTGGTGTCTTGCTGTTACCATCATTTCAAGTGATTGTGTTGGATTTCTATAACTTTGACTATTTTTAGTTTGAATTAATTCCTGAGATGGCAGGAGGATGCACTTTTCTGAAAGTACAACCATTTGGCTTTTTTGAAGTGTTCTACTACATTTAGTTGCATTTTCTTTGGGGCACCAAATAATGATAGTTATCCATGGAAAACTCCATATAGCTGAATTCAAGTTCCTAGTGTGCACAAGTATTGTAGATTAACTGAAGAATTAGAATTTACATTAAAAATTGATTTAAATAGAGTTTAGTTTGTATTATTAAATACACAGTTTTACATTATGCTTTTTATCCTTCCTAAATGCAAAAATATTTACACAATGCTGGACAAATTATTTTCTGAGGAATTTATGGAGGTTTTTATGGTTTATCCCCTGAAATGTATAAAGGAAATTAGAGGCATTTTATTATATTTGAGCTCATTTAACTTTCGCAGAAAGAAATATTAGCAGTCTTTGACCTGAAGGTTCTCAGTGATTTTCCTTTTTTCTTTTTTATTTTTCTTCCCCCCTCCAGGTTTGCAGCTAAGACTGTGCACAGTGGGTCACTGATGCTCGTCACAGTGGAGATGAAGGAGAGCTCTACAGCACAGCTCATCATAAACACCGAGAAAACCGTGATTGGTTCTGTTCTGCTGCGGGAGCTGAAGCCTGTCCTGTCCCAGGGGTAACCTGCTTACATCTGGACTTCAGAATCTGGCACACAACAAAAGTGCCTGGCATCCACTACTGCTGCCTTTCATTTATAATAATAGCCCTTCCATCTGGCAGTGGGGGAAGAATACACTCTTGACATTCTTGTCTTCTGCTTTAGAATGCTAGTGTGTATCTATCATGTATGCAAGTTGTTTCCTTTTATTCTGCTTGCTAACCAAAGAACATATATTTTACTGTCACTTATCTGCGCTTTAAAATGTATTTCCCATTTGATTTACCCTAGTCCTTCCCTCTCTGCTCCCTTCCCCTGCTACCTTTCTTCCCCATCAGTTTTCCCCACTGTAGTGGACAAATACTAGATAATAAAGTTCAAGGGAAATCACACTGCTTGAAAACTGAATTAAAATGGCAGGTAGGTTCCAGCAGCATATACAAAAACCATGTGGTTCAGAGAGGTTTTTCTGCATAAGTGTAAAAATACAGTAAGTACAGCAAAATGATGTTTGCTTTCTGTAAATGATTGTAGACCTGAACATGTCTATTAACATTGTTCCACCTACTGCCAGTTTCTCAAATATTTCTGTTAAGATGCCAATAAAGTAGTGCTAAGAGCAGAGGCTCCCTCTTTCTTGTTTTGGTGGAGAACTGGGAACAACGATCACCTGTATTGTATAGAACTAGTTAATTAAAGTAAATACTAAAAACGCTGAACATATGCATCAGCAGGCTGTTCTTGTGAAAGTAGCCATCATTTGTGTTCCTCTAGTAATTTCCTGCTATGCAGTTACATTTTTTTACATAAGTTACATAAAGAAAGCCAGTAACTGCCTATTTTCAAATTGGCCCATTCATAAAATACTGACTGAATTATTAGAAATTAGTATTATATTAAATACTGATTATTAGACTATAGTGGCAAATACTGTTATCTAGCTTAGTAAATTATTCAGATCTTTTCTTCAAATTTCTTTTGTAAACTGAAATTAAAACGTCTCCCACCTCTGCATAAACCATGGCTCAACCAAAAATAAATTCATCGCCACATCTACTGAACTAGGCTGGGAAGACCAACAGCCATACAACCTTTGTTGCATACAGTCTTCTGCCTGTAGCCTGGGTGTTACCGGTTTTGACCTTCGCTTCACGTTCTGGTTACATGGTAGGGCTGAAGATGCAGAGCTCTGTCATTTCATATCAGTTCTCCGCACACCCAACATGGCTTATCCTGGGAACTCATGGCTCTGCTACAGATGTTTTTATGACACAGAGAAGGTATTTGGATAACTGTACCATTGCTCTGTGACCTTGACCCTCACATGGTTCTTTGATGCTGGCTCAGTGGTGCTGTTTTGGTTTAGCTTTCTGGATGACAGGAAATATTGCTTCATTAGAAATACTGAATTACTGCACATTGGGAAGTTATTATAAAATTTTCTATTGAAGTTCTGTAGAACTAAAACGTGTAGCAGTTTATTGGCAAATTCTAAAGAGGAGTTGTTTTTTTAGGTATTTAAGTTGCACTGCTTTGAGAAATGTTGCTTTAGGTTTTGCTAGCACACAAAATAAAGTGGTACAGAAACAAGAATCTTATGCCCTTAACAGAAATCTTTATGTTCTTGATCAACATATACATTATTATATGAAGTCGTAATCCTGCAATAATTTTTTCTTGAATTACATTTTCCAAATTTGATTGAAAATTTATTCAAACAGATCAAAAAGAGTTAATTGTAGAAATACCATCATCTCAGATAACATACAGATTGGTCTGGATGGTATTTGATTTTAAGACTTGGTGAGAAGGTGGCGAGGGAAAGGTGCAGAACCGTGATTCCTGAGAAAAGTCCGAACTGCAAAACCTTCAGCCGTGCTTGTAAAGGAGGAAACAAACAAGAATTGTTTCTTATACCACAGTATAAATCAAAGGAAGGCCTATTAATGCTATATAAGTCCACTTGTTACTGAGTAATTTTTGCCTCCTAGAGTACTTTATACACTTCAATAGTGAAGCCAGAAGCATGTACAGTAAGGATATTTTGGGGGTTTCTGGTATTAATTTGCATTTTTCAGCACTTTTTGACTTGGTCCAGTGGTTTAATAACTCTTGACACAGGAATCTGGGCTGATGGTGTGATTCAAAAATTTATGCTGCCTTCCCCAAATAGTCATTTGGATAAAAACTTTCTTTAAAGACAGATTTAAATAGTAAAATATCTTTGCATGCAATAGATCTCAGCTCTTCAGAAACCTAAACAGAAGCACATGTCCATGTCTTACATTAATAACAAAGTTGTATTCATTCATAATTCAGCCATTTAGCAGTAGTTAACAGTTTCTTGGTTTTGCTATATATGATTTTTTGACACTTCCTTCCATACTTTTCATCATTTACAGAGGCACATTAAAGGTTATTAGCATATGAAGTAGATGACTAGTCTAAACTGTAATCTAGAATTCACTTTGTAGTGATTTCCTTGCTGCACCAGCTAGGAACAGCTCCTCCCTCCATGGGCAGCCTTCTCAGTCAGGAGCTGTGCACTGAGAACCACGCGGCTTTGGTGAGAATCTGGACCTGGGCAGCCTGAGAACGTTCCTGCACATGCGACTCAGGATGCAGGAGCAAGGCTGAAGCATGGCATTGCAGGACTCGTGAGCTGGGTTTTGCTAAGATGGTTAGGGAATTGTGTTAATGTCTAGCTTGGGGAGTGGCAGGTGAGGGTTAATGACTTAAATTATGAAGGGTTCAAATGCAGCGGAACCTGCAGAAATACAGGAAAACCAATAACAACCAAAGGTTAAAATATAGGAAATTTGGGTATAATTTTATTAATTGTTTAACTCACTCATGCTCAAGGTAAGTAAAACTCAAAGAGATTCCAAGGTTATTGTGATCTAGCCCAAGCTTTAAAACTGCTGCTGCTAGTTATGGATTGAAGAATTCCACAGCAAGAGCAAGGGCAAGCAGATGAGAAAGTTTCTACATAGTGAGAGATCGACAGTTTACCTCTTCTTTGCTTCCTGGTTGTTTCCACACACCAACTTCTTCCCCCTTGTGCAGATGAAGGGGTTGGGTTTTGTTGGTTTTGTTTGTTGGTTTGGTTTGGTTCTTTGGGGTTTTTTTTTGGTTGTTTTGTTTTGTGATTTTGGTTGTTTTTTGATTGTTTGGTTTGGTTTGAGGTGAGGTTTTTTTGTTTTGTTTTTGTTTTGTTTTTGTTTTTTGGTTTGTTTTTTTTAATAACTGAATTTTTAAATCCAGGTGTTCCAAAATAACTCAAAACATTTGGAAAGAGTAGGATATAGGGAAGAGTTGTTATGTTACTATGGATTGCAGAACATAAACACAGTTTTGATTCATGACAATCAAAATAAGACTTTTTTTCCCCTCTTATTTTCCTTTCACATTTTATGGTGATGTATAAAAGGATAATATATTTTTTCCTGCACAGCCTGCTTTAATTCTAGTAACTAATTTCTAAAGAAAAACAGCAGAAATAGAAATGGGTCTAGAGCTAGGAACAAATTGATGGAAGATATAAATAGAATTCCATGTGAAAGAACAGTGAATATAATGCAGGTGTTTTTAGAGCAGGGACATGATACAGCATGAAATAATAAATACCATAGAAAAGATAAATTTGGCTTTCCTGATCATCTTTTCTACTAACTCAGGAAAAAGGTAGCATTCTGTAACATTCTAAAACAATATATGTGAACTGGAGGAAGGAATTAACTTTTTTCCCTGTGTTTTTAAACACAACATGTACTTAAGCTCTGGTCATCTGCTGTCACAATATAATATGATGTTTACTAAAAGTGGAACAATACTGAAAATGTATGCAAAGGAATACACAGATATGTGTTGGGTAGGACACAAAAAAGCATAAGGACGGTAAATCTTCTTGATCTGAGGCATAGGCTAATTACTGATATTGGGTGACAGGGTTAAATCCTTTCACACACTTTGTTTTGCAATAGTCCATTACCATAATTAATACTAATTCTTTTAAAAAATGTTAAGTAATTGAACTGTCTAGTTTTGTATACAATATCTTATATGCTTTAATTAATTTTAATTTAGCATTTAAATGCCCTAACAAGGATCCTGGTAAGCATTGTACAGGTATGCTGGTTCCTCTCAAGCCCTCATCTGACTTTCAGTGTGTGCCTGAAACAAGCAAATGGGGATCAGGCTCTGTTCCCTTAATTTTCTGTCAGTTTATCATAGAATCGTTTTGGTTGGAAGAGACCCTTAAGATCATCCAGTCCAACCATAACCTAACTCTAGCACTAAACCATGTTCCTAAGAACCTCGTCTATACTTCTTTTAAACACCTCCAGGGATGGTGACTCCACCACTTCCCTGGGCAGCCTGTTCCAATGCCCGACAACTCTTTCCATGAAGAAATGTTTCCTAATGTCCAATCTTCCTCCCATTCCCCCTCCTTGTTTTTTTTGTTTTAAGATAAAGTGTGTGTTTTTATAACACTTATGTGTTATACAAAATGTTTTGTGGTGCAGACACCAGGCTTTACCATCTTTGCATAGTGTGATTTTATTACTGATAGCTGTCTTTGGACACAACCCTGATAAAAGCAATGCTTCTGTTCAGGTTTTCTTCCTCTGATCTGGTATACTTGTGCTTTATGCAGCACAGTCCAGTGAACCTGTTTGGAAGAGAAAGAGATGGTGAACACCACTGCATTTCCAGTCCTACAGCTATCTGGTTTTGCTTCAGAAGCTACAAGGTGAACTACATTTCAGTTGCTGGTAATTCTGAGCCCATGCTGTGATTGTACTGCCCCAAATCCGGATCCACTTAAATCCCTGTGTACATTCTGGTACATATACACCTATCTTCACAAATGGTGTTATTGTAATCTCCTTTTTCTCATTGTGCGTGTATAAGAAAGGGGGCTAAAATGAGGTTTGCTGACTTCCATCACTGCTTTTCCAGCCATCTTGAGGACCCAGCCTGCCCTTGCCCCACTCCTGTTGACTTGGCTCCTCCTTTGCCACCTTCCCAGCAGTGGCGTTCAGAGGAGAGGCAAGAGGACAGCAGCTCTGCCCTTAGCACCTGATGCCCTTAGCATCTGATGTAGCATCAGTGTTGTGAGTCACCATCCACGTTTCCGTGCCCCGCTCCGGCTCAACCCTGACCTGTTTTTTCTCATTGGTTTCAATGATTTAGACTAAGCCTTGCAAAACCAGCTGACAAGTCACACTGCTCCTTCAAGAAAGAGTTGGTGCACTTGGGTCCTCTTCACTCTTCCACCCCGTAAAAATGCTGGTGGTTTTGGGGTGGGTGGTTGGAAGGGTGGTGAAAGGCTTCCTCTTGTAGCGGACAGGACTGGCAGCCCTTCAGCTGCTAGCGAAGGCAGGTGGGTGAGGGAGCACCCGAGCGCTTCCATCCACCCTGCAGAACTCCAGCCTTGTCTTGGACCATGGCACAGCCACCAGCTTGGGCTCACAGCAGCACCTTGCATCTGGCAGCTGGAGCAGAGTGAGCAAGGGAAGCGCAGGGAGGGCAGGAGCCTTGAGAGAGGCAACGTCAGCTCTTCTCCTTCTGCAGCATGTCACATCTGATCAAAATCCTTGCCCCTTGCCACCTTCAAGCACCACCAGCAGCCACGGGCTGCCTGTGTTCACAGGGCTTTGAGGTTTGGGCAGCCAGGGGGGCTGGCACGTCGCAGCTGCAGGCACCCTGGTCAAAGGAGGCAGGCAGACAGGCTGGAGGAGGGGCAGCAAGCCACCTTCCCTGGGCCATGGAGGCAGGAGTCGCATGGGATACTGGCCTCCAGAAAGGGCTGCAGCTTTAATCGAGATCTGTATTAAAATTAAATCAGCCTACAGCTATCCCCAAGAGGTATTGCCTCAGTGTGAGGCCCCTGTGTCGCGACAGACTCCACTGCCAGTGACCCTGAGCAGACCCCTATGGGTGTGCACCATGGCTGCAGCTTTACCAGAGATGGCTGGCTCTGCCCCAGGGCACTGCAGACCCCCTGATCTTCTCCTAAACTGTCCCCGGAGGCTTGTACATAATGTACCTCACTGCAGGGGACACCTCCCTCTCTTTGCAGATGGTGTTTCACATACAGAATGATTAAAACCTGTAGTATTTATTATTTCCTATAGTTTCTGTTTTGCTTGCCCTGATTTTTCATGTTACTGTGAGGATGTTTAGGCACTTAGTTTCACTCTTAATGTGTACCAGCAATGCACAGCGTGCCAGTGCTTGCTGAACCCTGTTTGGAAAGCAAATGGTATTTTGTATGATTCTTAGAAAATCAGTTATGAGGGAGGTAAAAGAGCTTGAAGAATTACTGATTCTGGGGGGGGGGTTAGACTATTTTTTCCTGTTCTGGCAATAGCAACTGTCTGTCCCACTTGGTACAGTTGCTTCCCCCCTCAGATCCATGTGTTCAGATCTATGCCCAACAGCAAACCAGCAGGATTATTTGAGGTTAAAGACCTCATGATCTTTTCTGTGAGGCTGTAGTATTTTGGTGGGACTCGGATTTGGTTTTGCTGGTCAGATAATTTAAAGGATGGGGCATGGAGTGTAGCCTTCCAGACATTTGGATTTGGCACACCTAAGAATGAGTACAACCTAGTGAGGGAGAAAGAGGAGCCCCTTCCATTCCTCGTGCCCTTACGGTATCGATATCATGCCAGAACAGCACCAAAGTAACTTTTTTATCAGAAAAAAAGGGCACCTTTTTGTTACTGTACCCAAAATAAACTGTTCTGCTCTAACCAGATCTGCAGGCCTCTGCCCATGTCTGGGTTTGGGAAAAGTTAGTTGGTGGCTCAGCTTCACATAATTGAAAGTCATTCTGATTTCTGCACTGTGGTGTAATTGCTTAAAAAAACCCACGTTATTTGATGATTAAGATTCTGGAGTGAATTGTGTTCTTTTGGGTTCTTGCACTGTTTCTCCATCAGGGACTTGGTTTCAGCGGTGTGCAGCTGCTGGAGTTGATTTACAGTGCTGCGGCTGTGGCTAGTCATAAATAAATCCTCTTATATAGTTGTTATGAACACCTGTTAGATCATCTGTCAGCAAAGCGCTGTTCACATTTATCATGGTGCAGTAGTTATTTTACCTCAATCCATTTCCAACTGACTCGGCCTCCATCACTGGATTACTATTACCACACCATAATCGCTCGTTTCCACTCCATGTTACAACTTGCAGATAAAAGATTTCACTACTTGGCCAAATTTCATAAATAAAGGAGCAGTTCAGTGCAGTAAAAGTTTATTTTTGTCATCATTTGTCACCCCATTATTCTATAAATCAAATGGAATAGCGCTATTGCTAGCTCAGGCGTTGCTGTCAGCCCTAGGCATGGAAATGGTCCGTTTCTTCTTTTTAGATGAGATGACATGTCTTTCAGACTTAACTGGCTTATGGCTTTGTTTCACCCATTTTATTTTATCGCCCCTTCAGAAAAATCCTCAGGGACCAGAGAGACTAAAGGAGTAAAATGGAATCAGAAAACACAGTAAAACATGCTGCTTTAGCTGCGTTATGTACATTTCCCTCCCCCGCAATCATTCATTTACAAACTCCTCTGCAAAAATAATGGACCTGGATATAAGCAGCCCCTCAATGCTTTCTCTGGCTTTGCACAGATTTTATCGCTCCTGTCAAAGCCCTGGGACTGAAAGGGCTCCGTAGAGGGTGCTTCAAAGTCCTGCTAATGCGCCTCCTCTTAAATGGACTCTCTGGCTTCCTGCACAGTGTTGTGTTGTGGGGTTGTGCTTTTGTTTTGAAGGTCTGTGCTGATGACTCGTGTTTGGGGCTCTAAGCCATCTAATAATGCCGTGCTGAGCCTTGCTACACAGCTTTACAACAAAAACCCTCAGGATATTCCCCCACCCCTTCCCAGGTGCACCTTCACAAAAATGTTTGCTTTTTGTTTTTCCAATGATTTCTTGAATCTAGATATAAAATCTGTTTCTGGGCCATACCTTGATTTTTTTGGTATTGTGTCCATTGTAGATGTTTGGGGTCTGCTTGATTTATTGAGAAGTTAGGAGATGGATCTCAGACTAAGTTTTAAAGAACGCAATATTCCTTGGTTTAAAATGAGCTGGATAGGATGATGATAAAGGGATGGGGTAATAGAAAAGGGTTTATAGTTGATATTATACTTCTGAGTTGGTTCTAATTCAAGTTACATTCTTCATAGTCATTATGTAGCTCATAAATTCAATAAAGTGTTTTACTATTACTATAAAAATGACAGGAGGGGGGTTTTATGTTGTAAGTTTCGTTAGTTGCTCTTCCTGTTTTATGTTGGAGTTCTCAGGCTGTTATGTCATTAAACTCCTTGGAGTCTGAAGGGCTCAGGCCCCTCCGCTCATTGCTGGTGGTGCGGTGCCTGCTGGGGGCAAACATCTGTGTGGTCTCTGTCAGTGTCACCTTCCCCATTGATGACTCTCTTTGATTCCATTTTGGCTTTGTTTTTCTTTCAGAAGCCCAGGTACCTGCCTTTGTGAGGAGGCAATGAAAGTTTCAGGGTGGCTTTGGTCCTGCTTTGGAGCCTGAGCTCTTGACCTCAGTTCTCACCTGAGCTACTCGTGCATGAAAACAGCTAAACTCTCTTGTTGCAGTGGGTCTTGAGTATCTGTGGGAAGAACCCCCTATCAAGGAGGAATGCGGTACTATGGAAATAAAATGCCTTTGAAGAGTTCACCCTCCCATTTGCCTTCCCAGAAAGACTTGCTGTGACTTTTTTCCAGCCACCTTTATTGTAAAATTAAGAGCTCGTCTGAGTTTGAGAGACTTGTTCCATTTACCATGGACAAATGTTTGCAAATACAGTCTTGTGCATTTCCTGAGAAGCTCTCTAAAAGCAAATCCAGGAGGGTTTTTGCTCTTCTCATTGATGAGGAGGAATAGTTTTCAAAGGCACTGTATCATTTCTGGTTTTTCTGCTTCATTAGAGGAAAGAAACGTCAAATATCTGACCCTGGAGCCTTTGCTTTCTCCAGATGTTTGCTTTGCACAAAAATAATCTGCATGAAAACAGCAACTGCTAATTCAGTGGCCAAAGTGCATCAGGACCCTAATCTAAAACCTCCCAATCCATCCAGCTGTCTGGCATTTGCTATTATAGGGCACCAACAGAGAAATGAGCCTGTGGCTTTATCACTGCACCCTGGGTGACAACTTGATTTTCTGCTTTCACCGCAGGCAGCAGCAGCCCAACATGATGGGGCTGTTAATTTGTGCATTTCATGGTGTCTGTCAGGGGGCCGGGAGAGGAGGGTTTCAGGGGAAGGGAATGGAGCATGTCCCAGCCTCGGAAGCACCTGTCTGCATTGACGGCACAGAGCACTTCTTATTAGCAAGCAGGTCTCTAAATGCAGCCCCAGGATGACAGCCTGGCATTCCCAGCACCCACACAGTGTGACAGGCGCAGGCAGCCGGTCCCATTGTTTGCCCTTGATGAGCATGTCATTAATGGAAATGGAAGAAAGTGAGGGCCACATCAGTATTCAAATAGCCTCCATCCTTTCTGCCATTCAACCGCCTGGCTCAGGCGGCTGCAGATTTCCTTCTGCAGCTCCACTTACACATTTTCACAGATTTATTCCCATTGCATACAAATCCCCTCCATGTGGCCCTGGCCCCATGCCCCCCCACTCCCCTCACATGCACAAACATGTTCTTCAGCATCATCTGATCTCCCAAAACTAAAGTGGGGGTTCTCCCTTTCCGTTTTGTGAATTGCTATGGTATCATTAGCAAATACTTGGTATTTGCAACCCAGGAAATGGAAGGTGCTATTATTTAAACTTGAAGCATCAAGTAAGGGCCTGATGTATTGTTGCTCCGAAGCAGCTATTGATGCTTGTCTGGGTGACCTGTTTCTTTATAATAGATTGCAATGTATTTGTTTTGGAACATTTCACCTGGTAGGTATGGACTAAGAGGATTTCAGACAGAAGGGAAAATAACTAAAAAAATCTATATTCCTCCTTAATGACAATCTCACTGGAAACATCAGTGAAGTCACGCTGTTCTCCCTTGAAACGTTCTTTCAAAATTCTCTGCCTTGACAATAGCTGGACCATGGATACCTAGAGACAAATATCCATCTTGCGGGATACAGCGTCTGGGGCTGCCTGTACCCCTCTGATATCACACATATAGAGTGAGCTCTTCAGGGGCAGGGGTAGTGTTGGCCTTCTGTATTTTTATGGCATGGACCACAGCAGGATGCAGGGTTGATGGTTAGCACTCCTGAGCACTCCAGCAAGACAAATAACATAGTATCATAATTCAGTTGGTATGAATTAAGTGCCCTCAGCATATTGGCATCCAGCCAGATCTTAAATGTATGTTTCTGTGCTTTAGTTTCGTGTTAGTCTGTTTTCGTAATAATGTAATTAGTGCTCACAGGGGAGGCTATTGACACTACCACCAGGATAAGTTTGCTCTTTGCAGTATTTCCAAATCCTTCTCATTACACATCTGACTTACAGGTACCCCTTGTCTTTTGTCTGTTCCTGTCCTCTCCCACCAGTGACTTAGCCTCATATCTGAAGCTCTCTCCACGAATAAAGGCGGGAGGCAACAACCTATGAATGCTGCAGGGTGATCTCCAAACCTTGGTGCATTATGTAGCTCTCTTTAACCTCTAGGGATGTGGGAGAAAATGAGCCCAGAGATTTCCCATTCGTCAGTTCCAAAACAGATACTACAGGACTAAATAGCAGGAGCAGAGCTGTTGCAATACGTATGTTTTGTTAAGCAAAACCACTGCCAAACCACTATCCTTCCTCACGCTCCTTCCAAGCACTGTGCTGGGCTCAGAAATCCTCCTGGGATGTGATAACATTGGGTCTTGGGTGTGTTTGCCCTAACTGGTACTTTTCTTCCACCACTGACTGTGGGGACAGCCCCAGCATTCTGCTTTCTGCAGCTTGGCTCCTAGCACCAGCACAGCGGTGGCATCCATCTGGTTTTGGGTACAATCACTGAGAGCAAGACGGTCAAATGGTTGGGTCCACACTTCAGTGCCAAAGGTGCATCCCAATGCTGTGACTTCTGTGAGCATGGGTGTGTCCACTTGCCTTGGGTCCTACTGCTTCCTCTGCTTGTCTTTCTTTTACTGACCAATTTGGGCTGCAGAATATGAGGCAGCATCGCGCCTTCCTGTGGGTGTGTGCAGTACTTTGTGCAATAGCGCTCTGATTTCAGTAGGAGCCTCTAGGTGTTGCTGTAATATAAATAATAATTGTCTTTGGGGATTAATTCAAAGAGGGCAGTTGAAGTTGAGTGAGACCAAGAGAAGAAACCCAGGAGTTATTTCTCATGTTTAGAATGATTAATAATTTCTGCATAGTTTAATAATTCAACAAATTGCAGAAACTGCATTTTATCAGGCTGCCTTCAGCTTTTTTTTTTTTTTTTAAAAAAGGCTATTCAATTGTTTCTGTTGTCAAGTAATGAAAGGCCAGTCTTCCTTCACCAGAAATACATCTAGAAATGGCTCTATGGATATATCGATAATTTGAAAATTAAAGCTGACTGTGGTACAATGGCAAGTACCCTCTTTCTGGATCACAATCACAAGCAACATCCAAAACAAAATCAGGGGCAAATGGCTCATCTAGAAAAAGTCACTATCTTCAATACCAGTATAAGAGTATTTTATGTTGCAACCATCCTGCAACAGTGTCTTGCACAATGTAGATACCAGGAACAACAAGGAGAAGTTAAGAAAAACAGTAAACCTTAATCTGGAGGGATGGACGGCTGTTCTGCTGTTCTGTTCTAAGCCCCCATCCTTTTAGATGTAATTTAGAAGACGTGAGAGATGCTTATCTAACATGGCATCAGGAGGAAGAACTGACAAATGGAGAACAGACATTTACATAGAAAAAGTTTATGGGTTACATTTTCAGAAGCAATGAGTAATTTTAAATGCATCACGTGTCACTGGAGGCTATAGACAACACTTGATTTTCCCAGTTCAATTCATTGTCCTTCAAGAAGCAAACCCCTAGGCAATCTTCAGTTGGACACCTTAAAATGGAAAGTCTGCATCCACCTGTACCAAAGTTGGAGGTAGGGAAAGTCATCTCACTGCAAGCTTGGTCATGAATGTCATTGTGAGATGGTGACCACTCCATTTGTATCACCTTGACTTGCCACAGAGCTGTCCATATTGTGCTTTAATGTTTATCCCTCATATTAATTGAGTGGAGGTGAAATGTAGTCAATAATTTATTTTGTTTGAGGTTCAACCAGTCAAGTGTAGATATTCTCTTTGGCTATGCAATTTAGAAACTTTGTGAATGACAGCCAAAGTTCTGGATTTTTCATCTACAGAGCAGGTGGGACTGCATGCACATGCGTACAAGTGCACATACAACAGTGGACCACAAGCAAGAGGACAGTTTCACAGTCAGCACACAATATTTTAACTTTCCAGGCTTGCATGCTCTACTCTCCAGGGAAGATATTAATATCACTTTCCCTCTATATAGGGTATCACAGAGGCCAAGCTTTGTGATACAGGAACTATATCATTCCTCAATGGAGGATAATACACAAGGCTTTAGGCAACATGCAAGCTGTTGTTGCAGTACCTAAAAGACCCTTGGGAGGAAGATGAAGGAGTAGCTTGTTTCCCATGCTCGTGATGGGATGGAAGATGGATAGGAAGTAGTGTATAATAGCAAGGCTTGGCTTAAGCACAGGAAAGCTGCCCGACTTCAGGGACAGTGCAGCCACAGCACAGGCTGTCTGGAGAGGTTGTGGAGGCTCCAGAACAAGAAATCATTGCAAGTTAAGCAAATAATCTGTCAGGAATGACATACACAGTACAGCTGATTCAGCTTTAGGACACAGACAAGATGATTTCCAGTCCATTTTTTTTTCCCATGAATGTGTAAGGAATATTTAAAATCTATTTGACTTTTCATCCTATGTACTTCTTGCTTAGGTTTATGTACTTGGACAATATCACTAAGGAACGAAAATTATTTTTGCTCAATTGCTTTCTGCTTTGCTCTTTCTCATGGTCCCATCTTCTGGCAAAGTTTCTGCCTTTCTTTTTCTCCAGTCTGTGAAGTGGCCATAGAATCATAGAAGATCCTGAATTGGAAGGGACCCACAAGGATCATCGAGTCCAACTCCTGTCCCTGCATGTGACAGCCCCACAGTTCACGCCATGTATCTGTGGGCATTGTCCAGTCTCTTCTTGAACACTGCCAGGCTCTGGGCTGTGACATCTCCCTGGGGAGCCTGTTCAGTGCTCCAGCACCCTCTGGGGGAAGAACCTTTTCCTAATGTCCAACCTAAACCTCTCCTGGCACATCTTCCTGACATTCCCTCCAGTTCTGTTGCTGGTTGCCAGAGAGAAGGGATCAGCACCTGCCCCTCCTCCTCCCCTTGTGATGAAGCTGTAGCCATGATAAGGTCTCCTCTTAGCTTCCTCCAGGCTGAACAAACCAAGTTAATTTAGTGGCTCCTTCTATGGCTTCCCCTTCAAACCCTTCACCACCTCCATAGGCCTCTTCTGGACACTCACCAGTAGCTTTATATCCTTTTTATGTTGTGTTGCCCAGACCTGCACACAGTGCTCCAGGTGAGGCTGCACCAGTGCAGAGCAGAGTGGGACAATCACCTCCCTGCCTGGCTGGCAATGCTGTGCTGGATGCACCCAGGACACAGTTGCCCTCTTGACTGCCAGGACACACTGTTGGCTCATGCCATTGACCAGAACCCCCAGATCCCTCTCCACAGGTCTGCTTTCCAACATCTCACCCACTAGTCTGTATGTAGAGCCAGGGTTGCTGTGTCCCAGGTGCAAAATCCAGCACTTGCCCTTGTTAAACTTCATGCAGTTGCTGATTGCCCAGTTCTCCAATTTGTCCAGATCCCTCTGCAGGACATGTCTGCCCTCGAGAGTGTCAACCGTACCTCCCAGTTTTGTGTCATCAGCAAACTTACTTAGTATTCCCTCAAGCCTTGAGTCTAAGTCATTTATAAAGACCTTGAAGAGTGCTGGCCCTAAGATGGATCCATGTGGAACCCCGCTGGTGACTGGTGACCAGCCTGACATTTACTAAAACTTTTTGAACCCGTTCTGTCAACCAATTGCTCACCCACTGCACTGTGTGTTTATCCAGCTGTGTGCTGGACATCTTGTCCAGGAGGATACTGTGAGAGACAGTATCAAAGGCTTTACTGAAATCCAAACAGATCACATCAACAGGCTTCTTTGGTCAACAAGGTGAGTAATCTTGTCGTAGAAAGAAAGTCTGTCAAGCAGGACTTTCCTCTCATGAACCTGTGTTGGCTGGGACCAATAACTGTGCTGTCATTCAAATGTTTTCCAGTTGTTTCCCAGAACAATATTCTCCATGATTATGCCAGATACAGAAGTGAGGCTGACAGGTCTGTAGTTGCCAGGGTCATCCTACTGCCCTTCTTGTAGACTGGGACAACCTTTGCCAGCTTCCAGTCAATTAGGACCTCTCCAGATTCCCAGGAACACTGAAAAATCTCTGAGAGAGGTCTTGCTATAACTTCAGTCAGCTCTTTAAGCACCCTTGGATGAATCCCATCAGGCCCTATTGGCTTGTAGGGATCTAGCTGGAGTAGCAAATCCCGTACAAGTTCCATATTTATTGGGAGTTTATTCATGCAGCCATGGTTCTCTAACCCAGGGCTATAGGGGCCCCCAAGTGCATCTTGGATGTTGAAGACTGAGGAGAAGAAAGCATTAAATGTCTCAGCTTTGTCTATGTCCCTGTTTAGAAGGTGACCATGCTCTTCAACTAGTGGGCCAATGTTATTTCTAGTTTGCCTTTTGCCGTTAACATATTTTTAAAAGCCTTTTTTATTGTCCTTCACAGTACTGACCAGCTTCACTTCTAACTGAGCTTTGGCCATGTGAATTTCCTCCCTAAAACTGTGTGGTCAAACACACAACTATGAAGATGTGGAGTTGTATGTATTTTGAATTAAGATTACCTGTTTTCCTGTACTGAGCTGCTATTAAGTGGTAGCCAACAGCTACTTTTTTTTCTTACTAGTAAGTGCTACCAGTGCCTGCCTTTTTAGAGGAATCCGTCATGCATCACTATGGCACAATATCTGCCTGGTTTGCTGGCCACAACTATATGCTTCTTACGACGTGTAAAAGCTTTGTGAAAAGCTATATGAACAATTAAGCAGTAGTTTAACATGGTGTTAACTGCTAACTTTCCCAAAGTACAAGTATTTCACTGTTGCTACATCCCATCATATCTTTCTTGACACCATGTCTGTAATATCTTCCTTTCTCAGGGCCCTATTGGCAAAGCAGTTCTTTACAGCTTGACAAACATTTTGATTGCTTCAGCTTTTCTGTGCATCTTTCCATTCAAAAAGTTGCAAGTTGTTTACCAAGCACCCAATTTGGGATGTTTGAAGGAAATGAGAAGTAAAAACCTGCTCTTTTTAAAGAGTCATTATCATTTATGTTGGCTTTTTCAAAGTACTTCTTTTAGCCATACAGAAAGTTTGGGACTGAATTTCCAGTACTCCTTTAACATTGGTGGTTTTTTATTGCATATATTCCTCAAAGACTTCATGCTTACCTTCAATTTTCATAATCTGTGGAGCACATTTATCCATCTTCCCTTACCATTTTTTCCTTCTGGAGTTCTAATAGCTATAAGCAGAGTTTTCAAGGAAGTCTCAGTTCATTGCTCCACTTCTGAGAGCAACTCCTCTGACTGAGTTGCAGAGCACAAAGAAAAGATCTTGCCAGCCAGTGTTTTCAGCAGCATTTTCACTGGAAATGTGGTGCTTCCCAGTATCTGAATGTAAAAATCACAGTGAGCACTGGTGCAAATGGTAGCGTACTGCAGCTTTGGCATTCACCTTCTAAGGGGATAGTGCAGTTGTGTTATTGAAAATCTGTCCTTTTTTCGCTGCTTATGCTTTGAAGTGAACTGTATGGTGCTTCACATTTGGTGCTCCATTTCAGCTGCAGCTAGTGGGTATACGGAGTGGGTTGACCCTGGCTGGATGCCAAGTGCCCACCAAGCCACTCTATCACTCCCCCTCCTCAGCTGGACAAGGGTGAGAAAATATAACGAAAGGCTCATGGGTTGAGATAAGGACAGGGAGATCACTCAGCAATTACCATCACTGGCAAAACGTACTTGACTTGGAGGAAATTAATTTAATTTGTTAGCAATCAAATCAGAGTAGGATAATGAGAAATAAACCAAATCTTACAAACGCCTTCCCCCACTCCTTCCTTCTTCTTCAGCTCAAGTTCACTCCCAATTTCTCTACCTGCTCTCCCCTAAGCAGCACAGGAGGAGTTGCAGTCAGTTAATCACATGTTGTCTCTGCTGCTGCTTCCTCCTCATGGTCTTTCCCTATGCCAGTGTGGGGTCCCTCTTGCAGGAGACAGTCCTCCATGAACTTCTCCAGTGTGAGTACTTCCCACAAGCTGTAGTTCTTCATTAATTGCTCCAGCATGGGCCCCCCACAGGGTCACAAGTCCTGCCAGAAAACCTGCTCCATTGTGGGTTTCTCTGCACTGCATCACAGGTCCTGACGGGAGTCTGCTCTAGCCTGTGCTCTCCACAGGGTCAAAATCTCTTTCAGGTTCATCCACCTGCTCTGGCATGGGATCCGCCCTGGGCTGCAGGTGGGTATCTGCTCCACCACGGACCTCCGAGGGCTGCAGGGGACAGCTGGCTTCACCATGGGCTGCACCACGGGCTGCAGAGGAATCTCTGCTCCAGTGCCTGGGACACCTCCTCCCCTCCTTCCTCACTGACCTGGGTGTCCGCAGAGCTGTTTCTCTCGCGTATTCTCACTCCTCTGGCTGCTCTTGTACAGCAGGTTTTTTTTCCCTTCTGAAATATGTTATCACAGACTCACAACCACTGTTGCTGATGGACTCAGACTTGGCCAATGGTGGGTTTGTCTTGGAGCCAGCTGGCATTGGCTCTGTTGGACATGGGGGAAACTTCTGGCATCTTCTTACAGAAGCCACCCTGATAGCCCCCCTGCTACCAAAACCTTGACACACTAATCCAATTCAGTTTGGCTGAAAAACTCTTGCTTTTCTGCATGCTCTTGCACACCCACAATAGATTCATGTGTTTTCTTTCTCCTATGTGAAATAATTGTTATTTTGGCTGCATTCATACTAGTACAGGTGTGGGAGAGCCAAACAGACCAAGGTCATATTGTGACAGCAGAGTATCCAAACGTGGCAAATAAAATAGGCAGCTCTAGGACCAATGGCTCAAAAGTGTGAGAAAAATGATCAAAATTGTCACTAAGCAAATCTAAATCAGAAAATAAATGCTTTCACTGCCTTTATTTTTTAAAGGAAAAATAGTATCTATTATTTATATCTCTGGTGTACTTAGAGCCTCTGTGTTTCTTATATGACACAGCTGTAGCTGCAGGAAAGGAAGGTTTCTACACTTGTATTTATAGCCGAGATGTTAAGTGTACTTTGACATATCTGAATATACATATATATTTCAGTTTTTGATAGTGCTTTTGTGGAATTTTGAGTCAAAAAGGTATCATGCCTTATGCATGTGATACAGGGTCCTTTTACATTATAGCTCCCTTGTGTCATCTCATGGGCAGTAGGATATTTGTCCTGAACTGTGTGTAGCATGTACAGGCAGGGGGAAGCATAGTGAGGATTTTTCCCCACTTGTATAGAAGATCAGTTCAATAAGCAGGTTTAGATCCCTTTTTATGGACACACATATCTCAGGGCAGACACAACCAGAGAGCTGCTTTGGGACTCAGAAAGCTTTGACCCACCCACAGCTTTGACTACATAATTTTTGGACCTGATTTGGTGTTCATTTCTTATTAAAAACAAACCAAACAAACAAACAAAAAATCACAGAGACTTTAATTTTGTGTTGTCATGGTAAGGGCTATTCTTCTGGAAGCCCAACAGGGGAGATTGCTCTTGTTGTGCTGCAGGTGATTTGGTATGACTTTGTGTCTCATATTATTGACAGCTCCTAATGGTTTGTGACTAAGTGAGCCACAATTTTGACCTGTCTCTGCTTGGTTTTTGCATTATTTAAATACTAAAGGCATGTGAAAACATCTTTATTTAAAAACAGTCCACATTTGAATGCAAACTAAACATATGGTCTCTTTTAGATCATATACGTAATATTGCATTCCACATTACATTTTTTGTTTCACCGACTATTTTCTGTAGTCTAGTATTCTGACTGTATGCCTAGATATTTATTTTAATGAGATGCACTTCTGTTCTTTCACTGCTTACTAACACTTTAATTTGAGAAGCAGTTTTCACTAGCCCTGCAAATATGCAATGTTCTTTGCAAAGTCAAGTCCATTTCCTGCAGTAACCTTGCTTTGACCTGTTATCAGTTATATCACAAATTATTCAGTCTCTAATTGGTTCATCTTTTAACTACAAATTCACATGACTTAGCTTTATTACATAGCTCTGTGACAAGCTTGTGTGGATCAAAGTCGTCTCACATTTTTAAGGAACTTTCTCTAGTGGCTTTCAAACCCTTTGTTCTGCTGCTTGAATATATTCTTATCATTATTGATATTAGGTTTTTAGACATACTGCTGTCATTCCTAAAGATCTCAATTGTGTTTTAGGCTTCATCATGTGGAACGCTGTCCAAAACCTGACGAGTTTTTAGCACAGTGGGCGTGAGGTATAGCAGTATGGATGATTTTCCTCTCTCCAGTTATTACACTTTGTTTTCTTGGAAAAACTGAAGCTGCTGTATCTTCTTACTCCTCTTAGCCATACCCTAACCAGAGATGAAGTTGGCTTGGTATCTACCAAAAATATAGTTTAATCCTGTAACAAGCAACTAGCATGCAAACATGCACATGG
Source organism: Columba livia (assembly GCF_036013475.1). Taxonomy (NCBI): domain Eukaryota; kingdom Metazoa; phylum Chordata; class Aves; order Columbiformes; family Columbidae; genus Columba; species Columba livia. The sequence continues at coordinate 16,276,606 of NC_088642.1, read as the reverse complement.
ATGGTAAAAGGTTCGTTGCTGTCTCTCTGATCCATTGCACTTTTAACCCAAGACAAGGTCTCAGCACCTGTTTTTGATAAGAAATTAATGTCTAAACCAGACAGAAGCCCTACAGAGGAGGGCTTTCAAGACAGTTCATGATCCAGGCCAGTATCAAACATAACCATATGCAGTAAATGTGCATCGGAGCTGGACAGCTAGAAAGGACTTGCCTCACTCCCATAGTCTCCACAAAGATTTTTTTTTTGTTAAAATAACCAAAAAGAGGAGTTGTTATATTTTTCCATGCAGAACATTATATTATTTGCCCTGCTAATGATTTGCATGTTGGTAAGATTCCGACCCTTTATTCAGTCACATGGCCAGGTCTCTAGCAGCTCTTCAGGATGCATCACAAAAAGGGAGAAAGAGTCTTTTCCTTGATGCAGCCACCACCTAAAACAATGCTTGAAGGAGAATGGCTATTCAGTCAGCCCAAGCATCCATTCATATTGCTTAGGGCTTGTTGTTCTGCAGTCTCTCATCTCTCCATTAATTAATGGTGAAAATACATATAACTAGGAAAACAGCAAACGTAAGCAGGGAATTAATTTATTTTTCATAAATAGGGAATGCCTCATCAGTAGAAAAGCAAAAGCTTGAAGTGTCTCTTCATGTTCCAATTTTTGTCCTGAAGCTGCCTGTTTGGTTGCTTTCTCATCTCTTCTATTTAAACCAAACAACAATCAATTTATTATGACATTAAAAAAAAAAATCTTGTGGCTAAGGGAGAAAGTACTTTTGAGAGATATTCAAGTTCAGCAGCTGGAAATGAGGGGAAAAAATTGGGACTACACCAGTCTAATTGATTTTGTTATAGAACAAAATTAGCTGAAGCCAAAGAGCAGTAAAATGCACTCACCTTTATTGTAAGCATTTGAAGCTGTGCTAAATGAAAAGGGGAAAAAAATCTGCTCTTTGCTCATGACACAGGGCATTTATTAGAAAATAAAAATAATTAGCTGAAGAAACAACAACTGAATTGTGCAAAGCGTTTTTGCCTGGATTCCAGGAATGGCAGTTTTAATGAGGCCCTGCACTTCACAAATGCTAAAGCAGTTCTTAAATGGGATTTAATAGGATATTTTCACTCTCTTTCAGCAATTTGTTCTCAAACACATAGGTACCGCAGTGTGCATACATTTAATTTAAGCAAGTTTCACGTAAATTCATCTTCTCTACCTGATGAATATGCTACTAAACATACAAATCCCTATCAGGTCCTCACACAAGAAATCGGTGGCCTTCAAATCAAATCTTGTGCTCTGCATTACAGAAAAGGATTTTAATTAGCCAAGAGACACTGTTCCCATTGCCTATGAAATGCAACTGGAATCTTAATTTCTCAACCACACCTAAGAGTAATTAACTGCTGGGAAACAATGTTTAACAAGCAACTGTTGACTGGAGCTAGGAATATGGCCTGCCACCATACGGTAACTATCTGATATCCTTTATACTTGGTCTTCTGAAGATATCAGTTTGATTTCAAAGGTGTGTCATTTGAAAAGGAGAGGACAAATAATGCAACTGTGCCAGTGTGTTGTCTCATTTGGGGATACACTTATATAATTAGGAATTGTTTGGAGTTCAAGTTTTTCTCTGCTTTGCTTTTCTTGAGGGATTACATGGTAAACCTGAGGCACAGATAGACAATCACCTCCAGAGGTGATTCAAAAATTGAAGTATGGCGTTGGAAGAAGTACTATCATAACCCTGCTAGTACCAGACTACCAGGTCCTAATGCTTCAGGCTTTCTCAACCTTATATAGGTAATGAAAAACACACTAATAACAACGTCTGTTACATTTTGATGTCTCTTATCTTTGGATCTGCTTAGAAAGAATAAGGGAGGGATGTTCATGGAGGGTTTTCTTTTGTTTCTGCCTTGCTTTACAATTTTACCGGTTGGTTTTGTTCTTTTTAAAAGAAGAGATGAGTATAAAATGACAGGAAAATAATTTTGTGGGCTAATATCTTGTCAACTGCTGGAACAGTTTGCCCTGAGCTGAAATCCAGTGGGATTTTCACACCATTTTAAAATATTCTTTCAAGAAATGCATGTGGATATGCATGTGTATATGAAGCAGCTTGGGGGCTTTTTTGTGAAATATTCTTAGATTTTTTACTTTTTCAGCACCATTATTTTCTTTTATTGTCTGGGGAATAGAAGGAATTATTCCTTCCAGCTGTCTTCTACCTGCTTGCTTTAATTATTGATATCTTTCTTGACCTGTTCCTAGGGTTGCTAGAATATTTCTGCTTGTCAGCACATCAGAATGCAGAGCCAGCAGAACAGAGGGTACACAATTTACAGTTTTAAAATTCCTCAATGTTAAAACTGCAGGCAAGGGCTGAAATCCTCTGTGGATCGAATAGAGAGGTCCAAAGTGTCTGGGAAGTTCCTAGCCTTCCAGCAGTGAACTGCCAACCTTCTCTGTGACTACCAACCCCACAGCTGATAAAGAAGCTTGATGGCTTCTTCCAAACCAGTTGAAGTATCATTTCAGTTTCCAGTTAACCAATTGTTCACCCTATAAGAAACAATTATCACATTGCATAGCAATTTAAAGAGACTGAATGGGCATGGGGATGGGGTGACTGAACAGAATGTAGCCTCCTCTAGCTCAGAGCTGATCTCACTAAGGCAGCCTGTTCTGCAGTCTGAAGGATCTGGAAATTTTGAATGGAAGGAACTTTCAGACTGGCAATGGCAAGGCAGCTAATATTCGGGAACTAGATTTTTAGTCTGACTGTTCTGAGGCTCCTGAGAATGTTTTTCATTGCTTAGTAAACAGTCTGCATCTCAAAATAATGGAGTTGACAATGCTAGAAAGTGTTAAATCTGCCTTAAACTAGGAATCAGTTTGCACTCACCTGAGCATGTCTGGTAACCTCTATCAATTTCTTCTCTGTTAACTACACCTTATCTAAGGACTGAATCATACGGCATGCTGATCTTCCTCAATTTTCTTTTTCATCTGGAATTGAGAGCATGTTTAAGCCCTTGTGGGGCTAGGCCATAGCTCCTCGTAAAATCCTCCTGGGTATCTCAGTAGCACCTAACATAGTGGGGAGATGCTCTGTAACTTTATGGACCTTGTAGTATTATAATTCTCACAGTGAAATCAACAACTGCAGAAGGCAAATCATCCAGCCTTGGGGTGTCCAGCAGATAATCTATTTCAGGCCAAACAGAAAGAAAGATTTAATGATAACTAGATAAAAATCAGCTCTCTGCCCCTTTAGTCTCCTTATTATCTTCAACTTTGTTTATTGTACAAAAGCAGTCTACAAATGTGGTGTACAAACATCTCAACCACAACTTCTTATGGAAAGCATTATATAAGTGAAGTATCTGAATAATAGAAGAAACAGACATACAAACTTCCAGCCAGAATGCTATGTTCATTTAACTTTGGCTGTCAGGAAAACCTATATAAAAATTGTAAAGGTAGCTGTTTAGTCCCTAAAAGGGAACTGAGCCAAAAAGGAAAGTATGTTCTCTTATTTTAGAGCCAATCCATGAGACAGCCACAGTTGTTCACAGTTCAATATACTGCTTAATGAAAAGACTTCTGTGTCTTGGTACAGACTTGTGTGTCAACAGCGGCAATGATTCCATAGAAAAATAAAAATAACAAATCTTTAACAATTTAATATCCAGACAAAAAACATGTACGCGTAATGCAAGAGTAAAAAATGCTTTGTTAGAATAGTGTTGATATTCTAAAGGAGAAGGAAGATCAAAAGCTTCATTTCTACAGAGGGGAAAAATCATCATATTTCTTATGTTTATGTGATCTAAATTCAAATCAACTGACCACATGTCAGTCAGGACAACATAAGTCTTGTCCACTTATTTGCCTAGAATCAGAGAAGGGGAAAAACACACAACTGGTTCCGTAACAGGATCACACCATTAAATTGCCTATAGAAGCCATGAATGAAATCCAAATGCTCTGTTACTCAAAGCTAAATAAATATTTATTGTTCTGAAACCATCACTTACGACAAAAACAGGTTAGGAGCTGAGACTTGAGCTTAATGTATATTTAACATTGTCAGAAATATGCACAATTTGAATGCAGGTGTATTTTGAACATTAGGCAGCAACTGGAAAACAGGATGGCAAATGGCTGAGGAACCAACAAGATGAACAGCTGCCAAAAATATCTTGCCCATTACAACAGCAATATTCCAATGTAGTAATAAGATTTGGAATTTAAATTGTATTTGCTTTCATTGAAGACCTCGAGTAACAATGAGAAGACTATAATACCATGTTGTCTCTCTAGAGTAGCACACACAATATTCAGTACATGCAGGCAAAATAAAAGAAATGTTAGGTCCACCCAAATGCTCTGAAACAATCATATTTATCATATATCTCATATTTATAAAAGAGAGGAACAAGGCTAAAGACTATTCCTTATATAAGAAATAAATTAGTAATTTAGTAATTGTCCTTTGGAGGAGAAAGACATAATTTAATACATAAGGAACTAAAGCTTTTATTTGTTGTCTCACTAAAACACTAAAATTTTGAGCACATAAAGCATATTCCACTTTCTATCTGCTAATGTATGAAGCTTTGTGATGAGTGCACTATATATTTTTTATGATATGGAGTTAGGGTCCAGATGAAAACTTTGAGATTTACATTTTTATCCTGCATTGACCTTTTGGCTTCACTCCTTAATTAAGCAAGGCATGGTAAAGAAAGAGATTATTATGAGGTGACTGGGTCCCCAGGGCGTTATGAGGTACCAGACACAGTTAAGCTATCTCAAGACAACCATGTTCTCTAGAGTTACTTTATTGCTATTATAAAAAATCTTTATTATGGGGAAAAATATGTATTTTTATGCTACAAGAATATGAAGATGACAGTTTAGGATGTTGAATGGTAGTTTCAGCTGAGCTTTGTGCCCACAGAGACTGTAAAACATCGAAGACTGGGCGGCCTTTGATTGGCTCCTTTGGATCCTAAAGGGGTAGATTAATCTTTGTAAAATTCATAGTTGGAACATTGTACCATTAACTGGCACTTTCCAGTTATCAAGATACTTTATGAAACTGAAAAAGTCCTATTACACTTGCTAAAAAGGCAACTTTGGGGGTGTGGCTCTCATGAAACCATTTCGTCTCTGGAGTATTAGATACTTTCCACTATGTCCCATGCTTGATGAAGCCCCAAGATGTGGATCTTCATCTGATAACCTCTATCAATTTCTTCTCTGTTAATTACACCTTATCTAAGGACTGAATCATACAGCGTGCTGATCTTCCTCAATTTTCTTTTTCATCTGGAATTGAGAACATATCTAAGCCCTTACAGGACCAGGCCATAGCTCCTCATTTTTTAAATCACACCTCTGTTTTTCAAGCATGATGTCTTCTTTTTAACCTCTGTGATAAATATGTGATGCACACACAGCAGTTGGTATCTTCCCAGCATTTGAGGGTAATGAATAGACAATGCTTCTGTTAGTTTGAAGCCTTCTGCAGTATTCCTCACATTGAAACTTTTGTGTATCTACTCTCTGTACTGCTGCTGATGGGTATCAGAAAATGTGAATATATTTACAGAGCTTAAAACGCAGTTCTACTCGAATAACTATTCCAGGAACACAATGATTACTCTGAGAGACTTAGGCTCATTAAGTGTTCCTTGTATTAAAACAGTAGGAATGCCCCATGGATCAAAGAAAAATACAGAACAGACATGTATCTTTAACACTAGATATGGTCTACTTGACAACACATGGATTCATGCCCACCACTATTCTGAGGCTGGCTTACAGATATTTGATTTAGAGTGGATAGATTATTCCCTCCTGTTAAATAAAGTCCTGGGTCATTGTTTATAAACCTGAACTGCATATAGCAATCTTGATGCACTGTTAAAATATCATGGTGGAGTTCATAGTGCCTTATTAAACTCTGTAGTTCAAAGATTAATAGTTAAAAGGATAAAAACCTTTATGCAAACATCTAACAAGTTTCTCAAGCCAATGACAATTAGCCCTGCAAAGTATTCAAGAGCTGCCTGTCAAGAAGCTCAAACAAAAGTGATATAAATTGGTCAAGAAGAATGCTGGTTGCCCTCATCCCCACACCCAGTGGGATAACAGATCAGCCCTCAGAGGCAGTGCTTGGCCATCTCCCAGAAAAACAACTCTGCTTGCCAAAGTCAGACATCCTAACAGACAGGAAGGATTCTGAGGAGGAACAAAACATATATGAATGAAAATAATGAAAAAAAAACTAGTGTTCTGATTTTTCAGATGATCTAGGAAGCTGGTGACACCTTCTAGGTGAGCCCAGGTGTTGGGAGAGGTGACAGTGTTGCAATAGGTGGCACTGCTCTCCTCCTCCAGCCACAACAGCCCCAGTGCTCACTGGGAAGTGCCATCTTTGGGATGAGACATAAAACTGAGGCCTTGACCAGTTGCAGTTATTAAAGGTCCCATTGCACTTTCCACAAGATTAACTGTGTTAACCTCAGTGTCCTGGCTGATTGCATTCTGTCTTCCTAAATTCCCTCTGTAGTTTCAACTGGACAAGTTAATCTGCACCTCCTGTTTTAGATGGCCATGCAACTGTCGCTGTGCTCAGGCAAAGAGCCTCTGCCCTTCATCCCAGGGTGGATCTGCTCCGGTGACGGCCAGTACAGACACACTGAACCATGTATGGTCACACTGGTGCCCCAAGGAGGGTGGAGGAGGATGGCACAGTTCTACCCTGCATTTTCAACCAAATGATGTGACATGGAGAATGGATGCACTCTTCAAAATGGACTGATGGTTGCAACACGAGCAAATGGTAGCAGCGATTATTTGGTGGGATGTCCTGCTGAGCCAGGTAAGTAACTCCATCTGTCCAAGGCACAATGCCTTATGGGCCTTCCCCTGGCACAGGTAGTTGTGGCTTCCCACCCCACAGAAGACCTCCTGCTGGGCCAAACTCAGTTCCAAGTTTTTAGCTCTGAACTGTAGAGGCAGAGCAAGAGTATATAGCAATTTTGGTGTGATTCTAGACAGAATCCATGGGGACCTAATTCCGAAATTCCCTTCTCGTGCAAGCAGCCCTTCCCAAGGTAGACACGAATGAAATTCCGCATGAACTGAGCAGTCCTTTTACAAGCAGAGATTTGCAGCAAGGTGAGTCACTGTGTGAATCAGCATAGATCGTGCGTGGCTTCCACTTTTCTCACAGTTTAGAGGTTTGGTAGCTAAACTCAAGGTTGGGGAAATTGCATTCTTTCTATCTTTAATTCTTCCTGCTGTTTCAGTTGGATACTTCCTTTGTCACTTCATATCCCAAACTATTGTGTTTTATTGCTGGAAAATGTGTGTTTCATTTCAGCGATTGGGGATTACACACACATGCCATTGAGTGTAATACAAGGACATTATGTCGACGTAAGGAATGATTATTTTTCTGCTTATCTAGAGGAAATAAAAGTTATTATTAACATCCCAATAACTAGATGGGGAGTAATATTAATATTTTAACACCATGAGAAGCCTGAAATATGGTATGGAAATAACCTGTCTGGGTGATTGGGTATTTGAAATGAGCCAGGTGTCAAGACAGGAAACCTATAATTATCATGGAATAAAAGCAAGTTTCTGAAAAATAAACCACGTTTGGTTGTCTGGTTTCTACTACATGGCATTTCCACTGAAGATTGTAATTCCTTTTTCTATGTCCTGTTCCCCTTGTACAGAGTGTCCCCTTGGGAATCTGGGCCCAAGAGCCCTTTCTAGGATGGGACAGGATATTACAGCTTGGTTTGTGCACCAGCATCCTTAATATTTCCTTCCTTTCAGAAGCAAATAGAGCGTACCCTTATCTGAATGCTAATTTCCTAGTTAAAACCCTCCCTTGCTGACAAGGGACTGAAAGAGTTTTAAATCACAGATGTAGAGTATCAAATGCAATAATGCTCTTGCAATAGTGCATTGAAGCCTCAATTAATTAACCCTTGGGCTAAGTAGGCAGGTACATGGTGGTGGCCACAGGCGGTGGATGGATGAGATTTAAATGGGCATCTCATTTCCTCAGCACGGAACATGCCGTTTGGTTCAGAAAGGAGTCATTTTACACACTCGCCTCATTTACGCTCAGCTTTAATCCCTTTAATTCCACCTGAGATCCAAGCAAGAATGGGAAAAGAGAGTGAGGTGCAAAAAGCTACAAAGCTGGGCTTTGTTTACATATCTATCCCTGGGGACACCCGCCCAGCAGAGCCAGGGCTTCTGGCCTTTTCATCGGGCTGCAGGGAACCAAAGCAGTTGTCATATGGAAATGGTTAAACAGAGATTACAGGGAGCTCTTCACTGCAATCCACCCCGTTTAGAGCCTGAAAAGTAAGGAGCAGGGAGAGGAGGCTGAGAAAAGGGGCTGCAGCTTACCTCGGCGGCTGTCGGGATGCAGCAGGGACTCGGTGGCAGAGGGTCAATTGCAGAGGCCACGGTGGTGTGGGCCTCCCATGACACCACAATGACAGCTGCCGCTTCCCTTCAATGTCCCATATGGGTGCATGTTCACGTATGATGTAAATCATGTTCTGTGGGTGATGCAAATCTCTGCCATCCCTCTGGCTGGCTTTTACGTATGTAACATGAAAGCTTCCCTACCGAGAAAAGGGATGTGATTCTGTCATGTATCAAGGGTAAAGAACTAACACTGTAAAGATAAAAAGATACCCCAATGACTTCTTTGAATCATTTAAAGGCTTTTGATCAAGCTGTGCTTTGTTTCTCTTTTGTGCTTGCTTTCTGTGGCACTCCTAATACAAGGATCTGCTGGCAGGACCCTGTGCCAAAATTTTAAGCAAATGTTGCAGAATATTTATGGATAATGAATTTTGAATTTATTACAGTTATTGCACAGGAAATCTGATATCTCAGCTCTGTGATCCTTCAATCAAGGATATGCAGATAAACGCGTGACCTATGCAATCAATTAACCCAGGCAGAATTTAAAATATTGGATACTTGCAACAAACTTCACCTGAACAAGACTGGGAATTGTTCATAGAAATTATTCAGTGAATGGCTGAGAATAATGAACTTACTTTAAAAAAAAAATCAGAATGTCTTCCTTACCAGCCACTGAGAATGAAAATGCAAAACGCATCATATTATTTCTTACAGTTATGTGGCTGTCTCTGTTAAAAGAGCTGTATAGAAGGTAGTGCTACTTATCTGAAGGTAGATAAAGAAAGGAGGTCCTGTTTTTAAGGAGATTCAAGCTGCAGTGCACTAGTATGAAATGCTCAGCATCAGTATATATTTGATCCCACCATGTGTAGCAGTGCTGCAAGGATAAAGCCGGACTGTTCCTGATGGGACTGCATGGACGGTATGTGTGTATTTCTCTGCACCTCACGCTGTGCCAGCCCCATCTGTGCACATCCAGGGGCTGCTGCACATAAACTTACCCAGGCAGCAGGTCCAAAATGGGAAGATCCCCACACCCCCATTTTCCCCTCCACCCACGCTGCTGGCAGCTGAGGCTGAACACATTCATTGCACCTGTGAGCCACTGCCATTTTGTGCAACATACAGTGAGACTTCTCTGGGGCCGGTGCCATGGGATGCTGCACTGTCAGGGGAGATTACAGGGACCTCTGTGTCCCCCCCGTCCCACCTGCCAGCCCCACTGGGCTGCGGGACTCTCCATCTCATTTACCTCCACACGATTTACCATCTGTGAGCTCATCTTTAACCTAATAAAAATCATCTCGCTTTTGACTAACAAGAAAAGGAAACAGTGCTCATTGTGGGGTTTGGGGAAAATGGCCTCGCTAATCTGCAGGATGAGAATGGAGTGATTTATAGGCGGATTTAACTGTGGGCCATGATTAGGGGGCTGGTAGTAAGTGCATTAGATGTCTAAGTGTGGCAATAGAGTAAATAGGCGTTTTATTTATCGCAGTGCCAGGGGCCTCTTAGCGGAAGAGCGCTTCTCCAAATTGAAATATAGCAGAGTTTACACTCCTGATTAGGGCTTCAAGCGCAGAGCCCAAGGCTATCAGCGAGCAGAAACAACGCTCGCTGACACCTAATTGTCACTGGATTAATGTGCAAACAGGGACAGCAAACAGCAACAACAAATAACCCGGTGTCAGAACTGCTGGTGGCAGTGTCCACTAAGTGACTGGGGGCCAAATTGAAGTTTATATCTCAGAATCCGCTGAGATCAATGCATCAGCCAGGTAGACAGGGCTGGAAATACTTCACTGTTCTATGTGTTGTGTGTATTTACATGCGGTACAGGTGGGGAGATAGCTATAAAAAAAGAAAAAAAAAAAAAGGTAAGTTTTCATGTCAGGTGTGCACCATGTGCTGTACTGCCAGGTACCAACAGAGGCTCCCACTCCAGAAATCCATGTCCCCCTTCAAATGCCCCCCAGACTACCAAAATTTAATTCCTTATGAAGATGGCCAGTATGTGTGTGTGACTGTGTCCGTAATATAAGAGGCAAGGCTTATAAGGAAAGGTAATATGTTTTGTTAGACCAGCTGATACTGTGTGAGGAAAGAATGTCAAGCATTTGAGCCCAAACCCCCTTTCTTATATAGCAAAATACATAATCTATTTGTGATAATTCATATGCCTCAGAACAAAAAACTGTTTCGTTCTTTGAATTATTAAAGGAGGTTTGTATTGCCATTATTATATTGAGTTCACAAATATGGCTGTTGTTAACATGTACATCATGTGAAGACATACCATATGTCTGTAAACTAAGTATGGGTGATATTGTTCAATTTATTTCCTCTATGCTTCATAGCCATTCAGGTAATTTACGTGAATAAGGTCTTTTGCTCAATGATCTTGTGACTTTCACTGGCATCTCCATATAAAATTTTATAACCCTGTTTGTGAATCAAATCATTCCCACAACAACTGATTCAATCTGGGTCACCACCTGTCCAGCTTTGGACTGGAGGAAGCAGTTCGGGCATCTGAGCTCTGGTTTTCCCACTTCTGAATTTGGTTGACATGTTTGCTCCAAGGTACTTCTACTCAAGCTCTCAGTGCCACTGGAAAATTCTTTGGAGCTAAGAAAGACAAAAAAAAAAAACACAACAAACATGCTGCTCATTTACAATAGCCACTTGCTTTTAAGCTGAGAAATTAGCACCATTTCCTTGGAACTAATAAAAACGATTAAAAATGAGCCTAAAAACAAATGCAAGAATAGGTTAGCAGCCAAGGAGTTCACATATTTCACCTTTTTTTTTTTTTTTTCCCTAATTAGCTATTGAAGGAGGAAAAGTCACAAATATATGATTTATATCTCTAAATGTATTTCTAAAGTTCTTAAGTTTTATTGACCATGAAAGTTGGTCTTTCCCTGTGTTAAGAACTGAAGAAGCTATAGAGCTAGCTAGTAGCTCAATGGTGCAAAGTCTTATGATTTAAACTTGACATTTGCAGGTTTTTTGCTGTAAAATATTACTTTCTTTATTTCAGGACTTTAGTGTAAAACCTCGTAATTTCCTTTAAGCTCCATTTGATTGTCAATTGCACAACTCTCTCCAAAGCTTAAAGCTTATGATTTTCATACACATATGATTTATTTCTTTTGTACCACAATATAATGTACTTTGGTGCAAGTTCTCCTTATTTCTCCTGCATTCTGATCTCTCCTGTCTTGTAGCTAGGATTTTTTTTTTTGTCTCTGACAGTACTTGGGTATGTGAGCTTTGAACTTTCTGTAGATTCATTTAGAAATGTTTCAAATATCCATCTCTAGGATTGAACCAGCTGCAATATCTGACCTGCTCTGCTTAACGATTTCCAGGAAGTCGTGCTCTTGCTATTGGCATATTTGGAGAAGGAATAGGATCAATTTTCAATATTGAAACCAGTCCAATAGCTATTTATGCACAGTTTATTTCAGAGATTCAAAGCTGCACAAGAGTAGCGAAAAAAGGTTCATATTGCAAAATTGCAAACATTGCTGGTTTTCTCTTACTTCATTTAGAGTCAGAAAATCATAAAACTGGTTTTGCAACGGGGAAGTCCCAAGTTCATTTTACTAACAATATGCTTGATGAATCCAATGTATTTTTAATCCAAGTGTAAAACTCTAAGGACATCAAAGGTGCTGACTAGAGCATGAAAATCTAAATTAATGCTCTGCCGGAATGACAGTACTTAAACAACCAAAATATCACCCACAGGCATTAGGCTTTCTGAGAAGTTCATAATCTATATATTGTTATTGTAAAGATTGTGATTTCATGCAGAAAATAATTCACAAATCATAATTAACATCGCTCCCAATAGATGACCCAAGACTTTAAATATACATTTTACATTTTGCTGTTTCGAAAAGCTATACAAGCCTGTAATATATAATTACTAAAGATATATATCACAAAATGGCCATAGTGTTCAATATGTCAGCAAAGACTCATAAATCAAGGGATAGTTTTTTCTCAAGTATATGTAACGTTGATATTTTACATTTTAATTATATAAAATCTGTCAGTTGACATCCTTTAGTCATATAGACTCACGTATGTCGGTTTACAGCCAATGGACTATTTGAAACAGCTTAGAGCTGGAAGACACTCGTTTATACAGACTGTTGCAAAATGGAGCCTGTTTCCTTACTTGGGCAAAATGCCCACTGGAGAGAACAGGAATTTTGCCTGAACAAGGACTGCGCAATTAGCAGTGGAGCATGCCAGGCAGAGTGTTTTGCACCAACGAGCTCTGAATAGCGTTGCCCAAAAGAAAATGTCCACGTTTCCTCCACAAACCCAAACAGGACATTACGTGAGAGAATTTAGAGCCTTTGCTGTGTAAAAAAAAAAATAGAAGGTTGATTTGCAGTGGTAACAGGCTAAATCCAGCAGCAAAGGACCTTGCTGTGTAGTCCTGTGTGCTGGTGAAGCCCACTGCCAGGCTCTGCACAGGCACTGGGCTCCCAGCCAGCACAACCAACTGCAGGACTGGGGCCTGAATCTATTCCTCACTAGCAGAGCTGACTGCAGAATTAAAGCTTTCAGCCACAATTTTCAAGTTGGTAACACATGGATGCAGCAATCCCACCCACGTGATAGCTATTGCAGCATTCGGGCATTAGATTGTAGGCTCCTCTGAGCAAAGACTTTTTGTTTTGTTTATTTATAAATCATCCAAGTGCATCTATGATGCTGTACAGATGATAATAATAAAGAGATGCTCATCGCTCCCTATACAGATACAGCAAAGAAAACACTGGGAAGTTTCGGGAGGAATGAGAAGAAAGTGAGAGGACGATAAATTGCATTTAGTTCACTGAACTGTAGAGGAAGGAAAAACAACAAAACCCTGGCTTTAACAAACCCTTATTGAGACACTGATTGCTCTGTAACAGACATAGTTGTGCCATGCTAACATTTGCTCATTAACCAGTCATGAATTTGTGTCACACATCAAATACTAGTAATGAAACAAAATGAAAATAATTGTTTGCCTTTTAGAGCAAACATATGAGGAGTGTTAGCATGCCTACACAAACATTTTAAACATCATATTAAAATATGTGTTTGGACAAATATGAGTTGAGGGTTGGTTTAAATTATAACAGGTTTCAAGAAAATCTCATTTTAACAAAAACGGGGGCCATTGTGTAAAAAGCACAAGAAAAAAACAGCCTTTTGTGTACTGTTGGGCTGCCAGATTACTCTGCCAAAACTCACATTATGGAAAGGTGGGCTGAAGCAGGAATGTAGGCTTGGCCCTGTTGGATGTTTGTATGCAACAAAGCACCGTGGTGTAAATCGGCGTCTCAGCATGGAAGACCTAAATTGCAGAGTTTCATTTCAGTGAATCAGCTTTTTTATTAATCTTTGGTTTTCTGACCATTCTGCTTGCTGAGCACTGGCCTGTTAATTCTAAGTTGCAACTATTCTCTTTATTAACAAAAGCAATGCCACTGCAGCTAGAAGGGTTAATAATGTGAGTTAACGAAGCAGAACTTACCAGTGCAGTTGAATATCCCTTAAATAAACGTGAGGAATCTACCGATGCAGTTACTGCATCCTATAAAGTACCCTGATGTTTTGGGGAGCTTCAACATGATGGGATGAGCCAATCAACCAGCCAGTCCACCACCACCAGCAAGGGGAAGTCCTGCTCCAGCTCTCTTTCCCTTTCTCCTCTCCCCCTGCTCCCAGACAGGCACTTCTGCTGTTTGCCATGCACTCTAACCCTCCCCAGGCTCCTCTGAGAGCTGATTCAGTTTGCCAACCTGGCAGAAAACTAATGCAGCCTTTAAAAGGGGGTTATTTTCTGCTGGGTGAATGAGCTAAAAGAAAAGGAGGGAGGTTCTGATGAGCAAAGGAGATGGTGCAAGGCAGGTGGTGAGACCATGTGGCCAAGAACAAGAGAAAGAGGGAGAGGAAGAGAAAAAAAGACTAGCAGGGAGAGGAATCAAGATCTGCCTCTTTGGGAATCAACAAACCATGAGATAGATGCAGCTACTCCTACAACTGCAGCTCTGGATTGTGATTTTTGTTGTATGAGTGTCTGGCGACAACATCAACTTGAAGCACTCCTGCCCCATGACAACCAACATAGATGCAAAGTTACTACCAATACTATCAGCATTCACAATAAGTAGTTTTTGAATTGGAGGCAATAGGGCACAACAAGTCCAGTAAAAGCATTGAATTAAAGACAAGTCGCATCTTGGTAAACTGTGCCTCGTGTAGCAGAATAATAATTTACTTGAATTTCATATTGACAAGTGAAAATACCTCCAGGTGTGGAAACCACACAGCTCTTTGGTATTGCCAACCAGAGTGGGGCTGTTTTGACTGATGGGGCACTAGATTGGGTCCTCTGAGAACCTCCAGTTCAGAGAACAAGTTATTCTATTGAAACAGGTATACAGAGCCTTTCATCTTAAACTATCCCCTGTCAGGTCCCAAACAATTCACCTATGTGTTACCTTCTGGGTAGGAGTGCAGTAGCTACCTGGGAGAACCACATCCCACTGCTGAGAGGCCAAAGAAATTCTGATGAGGGCAAACTCTAGCTCTACTCTAAATCCATGTGAGACCTCTCCTGTCTGCTTATATCTATGTGCATTGCCAGGTCCCCAGTACCTTTACAGCAAGAGAGAGACTCCTAATAGTAGCAAAAACATTCAGTGGTCTAACTGCTAGCTTAATAGTCCTAATGATCTGAATTTGGATTTGTTTTTTAGCATTAGAAATGCTTATTTTAGTTCCAGGAAAACTGAGGCTGTATGCAGAAGAAAAATTACTGTTCTACTGTATTCTGAGTTTGGAAGAGGTTGCTTGTTTATTTTTTAACTGTATTTTTTCACTGCCTTAAAAAAAAAAAAAAAATCCATCTAGAACACAACCAGCTATTAGTATAATATCTGTAAAGGCCAAAATACCAGCTTCCCAGTGACAGCAGTGGTCGGGAAGGTGACGCTCCACATAAAATAACCGTGTAAGAATGTAAATACAATGACTGATAGAAGATATACAAAAATATGTAGCCAACACTTATGGGAAACACCACAGATTTTGTGTATGCATAGAAACAGCAAGGTAAAAGTAAAAAAGACTGTGGGCAGCAGTGATTAAGTGCGCTGGGCCAACACGCTTTGTACCACCCATATTTTGAACGCTCTTAATCCAGACAGGGGTCTTGTTTGGAGGTCCCAGCCTAGAGAAGGCTGCTCAAATCAAGGTGGGACATTGCACCCTGGAATTTCTAGTCTCTGGGACCCTTCATATTAGTAGGAGAGAAACTGTGATCATCTACATTTTACACTGACCAAGCGTAGCACTCCTAAAGGGAGTGAGGAAGTCCCAGTGAGACACCTCTGGAAATATCCTACCATAGAGAAGATGGACATCTTGGAAAAATTAAATTAATCCCATAATAGTATATAAATCTGTACAACACAGCCTTTTAAAATATTCCTAACTCTCAGAAGATTTAATCAATGTTACACAAATTACAGAATCATTTACGAGTGTTGGTATGAAGAAAAAGCCCATGCTTCTGTCCCTGTGGAACGTTAACAATATCAAGACAAGCTGCCTATCCAAAATACCAGTGAAATTACATATCTTCTGCCAAGGCTGATGAAATTATGATGGCTACATGTCAGTTTTTTTCCTGTTTAAAGGGAAATCTATGGTCAAGTATGCCTTGAAGTTCTTCAGGTTCATTAACAAGGTCAAAATCAATGTTATTTTACTGTTTGGAATCATTTTTGGCGGAACAATGAAAAGAAACCATAGTAGAAGTAGTCTTAATATAATCATTTTCTTTTCATTGTTCTTTATGGGAAAATAATTTGGCCCGAAATTTAGTGGTCCCATCAGGGAGGTGATATCTTTAAAAAGGTGGTCTGAAGGACAGGTTTTACTGTACTTTAATAGGCTTATAGATTAATATAAATCTTAATATTCATAATCTGTACTATTCCTTTTCTCAATATCTCGTCCATCTATACATCTATTTGTAATGTGTGTTTCAAACACAAGTTAAACTTGATTTTATTGAAAGTACTGATAGTGCTATAGGGATAATAATTTCTAAAAAAGTCAGAAGGTCAAATGTACAGTTAGCTTTCTCTTGAAAACAGTTTTATTTAAAAAATCAAATACTGGTGCCTTGTGACTGAATTTTCCCTGAATATTTTGAAATATCTGATTGCCTGAAATAAAATATATCAATTAAACAAAGGATATTATTGCAATGAATTGCACAATTATCAGCCCAATTTGTATTCCTGTGCAAGGGTAAAAACCTGGAGCAATTCCATGTAATTCAGATAAAAACCACCAGTGCTATTCTGGGTTTACAAAATTAATCAAATCATTTCAATTTTCAGGCTAGAAACACAGCATTTTAAGCTTCCCATTACATAAAATCATGCAAGTAGTGTGTAAGCCCACTTTTCATAGCATGCTTTTTCAGATGTCAAGATGCTAGAAGGCATACCATGAAGATATCTAAGCACTTGAAATATTTGTCCCCAAGGACACCTATAATATTTATTCTAGGTGCAGTGCCTTTAAATGGGAGCGGTTGTTGTCATTTGTTGTTGTTGTCATTAGTTTTTATGTAAGCTGTACATAGGAAAATTTACAAGTGTCTGCTAATGCCTCTTTGTATTAACAGAGCACAGCTATAAGCAAATGCTGCTAGTGTGAAGTGATGAGCATTACTTTATAATACCCAGCCATTATCTACTAACTGAAAAATTAGTTGAACTTTGGTAAATTACATGCACAGGCCAGTACTTATCTACTTTCTGCTGATTAGAGCATGAAATATTTGCATGATTTGAATTGCTTTTACAAAAATCAGGACAGAGCATGTCAAATATCCACAGTACATGAAAAAGCAATGCCCGTTACTTGGAAGACACTGGACCAAATTCTGTTTGTGTTTAGTCCAAATTGGGCAGGGTTACCATGCAGGTAGAGCCCAGTTCAGAATGTGCCCACGAAGTCTGCCTATATTTTTTCCTGTCACCTCTTAGCTGTGCAGCAGCGAGTGATTAATATATTACTTACTGGCTACTATAGAGCTGTTGGTCTGTTTTGACTCTCTTTTAATAAGAGCTGAGCAGTAAACCACTGTGCGCTTTCTGACAAGGATACCAAATTGGACCTTGTAACTAATTGGCAAGATAGCCCAGATTTTGTCTGCCAGCTATTAGATGGCTGATCTTGGACTGGATTATCCCAGGAAGAAAAAAAAGCTACTGAGATATGTCTGAACGCTGAGAAGCATTAGCAGAACTTTGCAGTCGAGCTGACCATCTGGAATAATGGACAGTGCTGGCTGTCTTCCATTAGAGGGAATCATTCAAAGTCATAACGGGGAGCAGTCACAAGGGAAAGGGACGGAGAGAAAGCTAGTCATTCTTTTATATTTGTATTAGTGAAGATTTATTAAAACACTTGTCTTATTCCTACGAATAGTGGTGGTTATTAATATCTTTCACTACCTTTGATAAAGATACTACTTGCCATATTTCAAAATGGTTTACAATGTTATGCCAAGTGCAACCTCATTATTGTGGGACTTCAAAGTTGGGGAGAAAAAAGGATGGTAATATTGGGCTTTCTGTGGTACTCAGACAGAACTGGAGGTTTAGCTAAATTTTAATAATAAATGAAAGAAAATCTCATTCATCCTTTAGCTGCATGACCCTATATGTGTAATAGCATCATTTTAGGTATAATTACTTGTCCTTTTTTGATTACAAGAGTTTATTAATGCATCCACACTTCATGGGAGGGCTAAAAAGAATTCTGTTATTTGATTTTCTATGATAGTAGCTTGCACAGCAAATTACAAAACAATTCAGCTGGCAACACCCCCAGATAAAATATGATCAGCAAATCTTACTCAAATCCCTTACAGTGTTGTCAAAATATCACCATTTTATTTTTATATTTCAGGAGAAGAATAAGCAACACACAAATTTATGACATAATTGCTTTAGTAGTTCAATGAAGTTTCCTTATGAGTGCATTTCCTTTGTTTTCAGTGATTAAAAAACAATAACAACAACAACAAAAAACCTCCACAAACAAACAAAAACCAGTGACAAATAAGAAGGGAAGAAAGGGACACTGAAAAATCTCATAGGCTTATGACTCAGTTTTTGGTATTTGTTAAACATTGTACCGAATCTTAAAGTTCATCTTCTGTCCTAAAATGAATCCAGAGGAACAAAGGATCAAAGTCATGTTCCAAAGAACAATTTTAAAAAGCCAAAGTTTGTAACTCACAAGTACTGGTGACAAATATTACTGAAATGTTACTTGACAAGCATAAGAGCACAGAATTAAGGATGAATAAAACACTTTATAATAGCTTTTATCCTGAACAATTTCTTTTCCATGCATAATGAACATCACCATGCACACATTCAAACTATACAAGCGCCGGGCCAAGTTCTGCCATTGTATACGTCTCACAGTCCCAGAGGAGTTAATGAAGTTGCAAGGCTGTACAGAACTTGATTCTTCATGTCTCTAACATCATCTGACAAATTTTAATATTTACCCATATATACAGAGTAGGAATCTCCAGTCAGTTATTTGGACCATGCTTTGAAAAAAGCAGAATTTTTCCAGGATTACTGATTTTAAAATATTGGTAAGTGGGAGAAAACTCTCATATCTGTCTTTCCTGTTTCAAAGCCAAAGCTGACATTTGTTATTAATAGTATCTGAGGCAAACTTCAGCTCCATGGTACAGGATGGTAAGCTTCCCAAAGTCCAGCTGATTATTTCTATATGCA
Source organism: Columba livia (assembly GCF_036013475.1). NCBI lineage: Eukaryota > Metazoa > Chordata > Aves > Columbiformes > Columbidae > Columba > Columba livia. The sequence goes on along the minus strand of NC_088642.1, from coordinate 16,257,255 downwards.
TGCTTTTTGTTCCGCCCGTCCAAGCTGTTGCATAATCAGACATATTTAATGGGAAAGGGGCTAGTTTACAGAGCTTCACAGAAAATACTTGCTCTTTGCCAGCACTTTCTGGACCCATGTGTGTACAGCAGTGGAACCTGGAGTTTTTGTAAAGTTTTACAGCAGTCTGTTCTCAGTCATTGGAGCCTTCCTCATCTCTGTAAGTTCTGAATGTACCGTTAGCTGCTTCAATGATACTCATTTTAAAAGGTTAACAAACGAGAAGCTAAACCAACCATACAAATAACAGCCAAAAGAACAGTTTCCAAAATGTGTTGCTGTAGTGCCATTTTCAATTTAATATTCAGACAGAGTAAAGCTAAAGGCCACCAAACCAGGTGGATGAAATAGTTCTGCATTTTATGACTCATTCTTAAATGAAATCTCTTAAATATTGCTAATGAAGCCAGTTATCATATACAGACCTGTAATGCGCCCTTTCTAAGCTGGTTCAGTTACATTTCCCTGTCTAGCAATTTACCCCAGGCCCCTATTAAATGAATTATCACGGCTCCTAAATCATCTCTGCGGGGGTTTCCACTAATCCCATCAAGACACTTACACTCCCTTTCTTCCCTCCTAGTGACATAATGAATTATTATTTCATGGGGAGCTGTTAAAGAGGCCCCTTTGGAAGAGTTTAATGTGCAGTGCGGGGAAGGGGAGGGGGCTGCCTGCCGAGGAGACTGTGGTAGGTACCACAGCCCCGAGCTGCCTGGCACTGGCGGGGAGACAAAGGCATCAGCCCCCGGGCTCCCCGCTCCTCCTCCGGGGCTGGCCCCGGCGGTCCCTCTGGCCCCGGGGATGACAGGCGGGCTCGCTCTACCCTCCCCACTGTCCTCTGCCCTCTGCTTACCCTCATCCTCGTGAAAAGCAAAGGGAAAGGGAATACAAATGTTTTCCTTAACCGGAGGAAGCACCCCGCTCACAAACCACTTGCGGAATCCATTAGGCTAATTTATTAAACACAATTTGCCTTGTGTGGCTGAACTGAGTAATGATAAAAAACATAAATAAGGAGAAAGTAGCAGCACTGAGCCATGGGCTTTGTGGCCCCTTACCTCGTTACAATACCCCTGACTTGTAGAAACCATGCCCATTTACCCTTTCTTTCAGCCTTTCTGGAACCACCAGAGAGGGATACAGGGTCCAGTTTGGGGAGAGGGCACATGATTGAATCCAGTTCATTCCCTCCCTTCTGGATGTATCCAGCTCTAGGGGTGATAATCAATAACAACAAAAGGAGAAGGAGAGCATTAAGCAGTAGAAGAGTATTTTGCCAAGAAAAGGACTTCAGATAGAAACAGGTATTTCCCTCCAGTAGGATAACTTCCAGGCCTCTATTATTTAAACAGACTTCTGTAGACGTCGTTCTGACCAATGCTTTGGTTGACAGTGCAAGGTCGGTAGCTGAGTTCAAAAAGCACTCAAGGCCAGACTTTCATTCCATGGAAATCGTCACAGGTCCCATGACATGAGCAGAGCTCAACATATGCAGATGACCTGGGAGCTAATCCTGAGATTGATGGGAAGAGGACAATATTCACAGGGCTGGAAATCAGGTTTACAGAAGATCCAAAAGGGCTACTGGGAGAAGAGCCCTAAAACGAGTCATGGTATGCTGGTCAGGCTCATTTTGCCTTGCCTGTTCATTAACCTTATGTGTAAGGTGCAGCAGCAGAGTGACCACCTCTGTTGTGTTTGCCTGAAGGGTGGGAGCAGAGCACTCTCAGAGATGTCTCAGTTCCCATTTACTTGTGTATTCTTGCGGAGAGTATTAGATCGTAGTCATGTGAAAGCAACTTTGTAGGACTTGTCATTTTGCAAAACTTGTTCTGGGCACTTATAATTGCTTTGGTCAAGGATTGTAAACTTTTCAGATTAGGGATGTTTTCAGTTTATACACTGAACTACATTAGCTGATGTAAAATACATGAGAAGAAATCTATGAAAGATCCGTCTGGTGTACTTTACTATCGTACAGTGGCCAGATGCAGCTGCTTATGAACAGTTTAAAGGCAAGTATTGCGATCCCTCTTTTTTGGCAACCAGCCATTCAGGGACTTTGAGCTATGTTGGAACCATCTATTTATTCACCTTTGGTAGCTCTACCTGTCATGAACGTGTCTAATTCCCTTTTAGACACATGGGTACTTAGGGATTCCCCAACATCTTGTTTGCAGGCTATGTTCATCATCCATGAAAAGGTACTTTGTTTGAAACGTGCTGCCTGATCTTCTGTAATAGTTGCCTGACCCTGGTTGTGATTCTGTTTTCATCAGTTCATCAGCTCATGATTTTACCTGTCTCCACCATCTCACCTTTCAGTTGTCTCCCTTCCAAGCTGAGATCTCTTTGTTTGGAAGCCATTTCATGCCTATGACCACTGCCTTTGCCCTCAGTGGTACTTGGAGTTCTTCAAAACACTAACTTGAAGTGGAAACACAGAAGTTAAAGTAGCCAGTATAAAGACAGAAGTGAGTCATGGTCCTTTGATAAGCTCCAAATACTGGAGTCTAATATGATGAGGCATATGCTTGGGCGGCTGTAAGTTCACATTTGTGCAAAATAGAAGTTCTCATTTTGATTAATAAAATCTCCAAGAAGAAGGAAGAGGAACAGCTGCTACTTCTACTCTGTAGACTAATCTGTGCTTCTCACTGACTTCTTCATTCCCACCTTACTGCAGAGCTGCCTAACCCTGAAAGAAAACATCCTCCTCGCTTGCAAAGCTGAGAAATGAAGGGTGGTTTTGTGCAGTGTGTAGAGGAAATAATTAGGGGTCTCACTAGTTCCAGCTGTGGTAAGAGACATGGAGAGGGAAGAACAGTGTTTTCTCTGTAATCTTTAGTTGAATAGCTAGAAAGACTCTTTTGAAATTATTATGCTCTGTCAGGTAAAACCAGAGGTGCATGAAATGTTACATTTTTAATTTATTATCCATTTCTCTTTGCAAGGATTTGCATTTCCTTAGATGATTTGAATCTCCATTCTAGAGAGTAATAACAATGTCAAAATAAAATTCACCTGTAACCCAACAGATTTTGCCAAATTTTAGACTGACAAAATCACCTCCCAGCCTAGAAACATTTAGCTTGATTTTGACCAAAACTTTGTGGTCTGAGTTTTCTATTCAAAACCACTTTTTTGGTTCAAGTTAAATGATTATGACATACATACATTTGGTCTGAGTTTTGAATTTGTGACAAAATTATTGAAGTAGTCAGATTTAATGTGTTTTCACCTTAAGTCCAGAAAGATTTGCTTCTATCAGGCCAAATGCATTCTGCTATATACATGATTTGAAAATGCACAACTAAGCTGCTGCAGAGATAGTTATAGTTGGCAGAAGTTTGGTGGAACAATGGCCCTACTAGCAAAATGAACATACTTGTAGGTATGCAACTCAAATTGCAAACAATTCAAGTTTGGGGTCTGTTTGGTATTTTTAGATTAATAAATCAATTAACCATTGGCAACTGATTATCCTAATAGACTTTTCTGAGAGGAGTGCATTTAAGGCACTTGCATTTTGGAATGGATGATATGCATATTTGTGAACCGCCTCATCTTAGTGGTGCCATGTCTGTATCAACAGGAACAGCTTAAAATAAAATTTAACATAGCACTTGTGCCACTAGTAAGTGTGAAAGACCAATTAGTTACTAAACATTTAAAAGCTTGCAAATGTGGCTAGAAGCATAACCAGAAAGTGATGAGCTTCCTTTGATAATTTAAACAGCTCATTATTACTATAATTTTCAAACCAATAGAGAAAAAATATGCATCTTACTTTTCATTATCTGCATCCATTTCTTTGTCTTCAGTCTGGAATAATAGGTATGACTTTATTATCTTCATTGTTATTGTTATTAAATTCAGTTATTCCAAATAGAGATATTGCCTGGTTAATGATGAAGAACACAGTTTAACCTAGGGATAGAACAAAAATTTTACTTTTATCTTCTCAGCTCAGCTGAGAACCAGATTCTCTTTTCTTTTGGAAGCACAATTGCAGTCTCTAGATGGGTAGGACTCCAAAATGCAAAATCTCTGATAATGGTTTGCCTTTCTGATATGTCTTTTCAGTTCTAATTATGTGTGGCACTATGATACAAAGTATGTAGAAGTAGAAACATTTTGCTCATTTTCTCTGTGAATTGTCCAGAACCTCTGTTCCATGCTGACCCTACAGCATAAACCGTGTAACCATCATTCTACAGGAAATATTAGTGCCTGGGTAAGCCACATATGGAACTTTGCACTTCTTTCTCACATACGAGATGTGAAGTATCTGATGCAGATAAGAAAATTCATAGTTGAAAGTTCTGCCACATACATGAAAGGAGAAGCAGACCTGGTAGCAGCAAAACCTTGGACATTTCCATGTCCCAATGATTTATTACTAGAGCAAGTGGAAACATAGCAGACCACAATATCATTCATCATTTAATTACAGATCTCACAGAAACACCTAGTTCTGGCCATACAAACAGTGTGAGACCCTCCCTGTGTATTCCCTCCTAAAGAAATGTTGTATGATACTAACATTTGGGAGAAGTTAACTGACAACTTTCCTAAGAATCTGTTCAATCAACGTTAACATTAGACTTCCAGCATGATCAAACTTTTTGTGCTTCCTTTTCAAAATTGTAAGTCATTTTCCTTTTATTATTGTAACTCTACAGGTGGAGTTAGAGGTCAGAGCTCATCAGAATTCCTATTGTCGTTACATCTTGGACAATCAAACAAAAGAGATGTTTGGGACTCCTGTTTGGGATTTTTTTTAGTAAGTTATTTCCTTTTGATGTACACCAAAAACATACACAGATATTCATCAGCCCCACTGGAGTTACAAGACACTAGCAGAGAAAAAAACAGCCCATAAGCTGTGTACAACACTTATGTTTTACTGTCATACAATCTCTAATTATCTGTGGATCTCAAAATGTCATGAAAAATATTGATTGATTAAGACATACAAGGCCCCTGAGTGATAAGTGAGTAGGAAACCTTTGTTCAAAGATGGAAATGGAAGTGTGGTGGCTTATTCAAGGTCACATATGGAGTTCATGGAAAAGCTGAGAAATTGGGAATTGTGACTCCTGACAAATACCCTGCTCAACCCAAAACCTTAACCTGGAAAATATTTTTCAAGATTGGTGACAACTGAAGGAATCCACAATGTATACTAAGGGGTAGAATACCCTGGGGGGGTAGAGGCTAAACAACTTACTAGCTGAAAGCTCTTTCAGCTGGCATCAAATTGCAAAAGGTTGAATCTGAAAAATCAAACCAAGCTAGATATATTTTGTTTTTGCATAAAGGAATAATCTGGAATCTTCCTTGGACACCTCTTATTGGTATTCAGGTTTATTGTTGTCAATATTTTTCAGTTAAACTAACTAGTAATTTGAAAGATTTTGATTGCCATATTGGATTTTTTTCCACTAGAGATAAGCTGTGATTTAATATTTATGTATTTTAAACATGGTTTGCCATCAGCCTTTGCCTCTGTGTCTCCAATGAGAATTAATGCTCCTTAGACCAAAAATTAGTTTTGCATTATTTTGTGAGTTACATTCTCTAATACTCCCAGGAAACCTAAATTAGGTTTATATCTTCAAGAGCTTACTTACTGGGAGAAATTCAGTAGAATTTCTGGCTGAATAAATGGCACAGAATTGGGAATTTAATGTTTGTATTGTCCTCATAAAATGAAAATTGTCTCCTCCCTCTACAGAATCCTTGCAAAGAGTATGAGTTTAACCTCATTCAGCCTTATTACAGAGGGAATTTATTAGCAAATCTTGTCTGCTGAGAGCAGCTACAACATCACACTAATTTTAAACCGATGATTTTAGAGCAAACCAAAACCACATTATTTGATTATTTCCATCCATGCCTTAAGCTTTATTAGGTTTTCCTGATCTTCTTCTTGTTCATTAAGACAAAGTAGAACAAGTCTTCAAGCCATGCTGCAGTGTCAGAACCAAACTCAGAGGTAATTTTAGAAAAGTTGGTCAGTGGTCAGCTTGCTGCTATGCAGTTCTGACCCCTGTCTAAGCCCCGGCAACATGTTCCCACCAATTTCTGAGGGCAACTGGTAGTGATCATGTCATCACATGGTGAATTGGATCAACTCAGTAACCCAGCTGATAATCAAAAACATTGAATTTCAACTGGGTTAGATAACTGGTTTGGCACTCTGTGTGGTCCCAGCCTAGACAGCATTGGCACAAAGTACTCAATAAAGTAGGACTACCCCTTTTTAGTGGCAGCGTGTCCCGAGATGGGCTTAATTCAACCATGAAGCTTCACCTCACAGCTTGATAAAATACTCTGGGTACTGGAAACTTAAGCAATACTGATCAAGAAAAACATAACTTTTTTCTTTTTTTTTTTTTTAATTACTTATGAAATACAATCTACAGCCACAGAGATGACGATTTTGGTATTTATGGTCATGGTCAATCATTTCTGATACCCTCCTTTCATGGTACTCTCTTCCAGCCTGTATGCCTGGGAAGATTTCAGCACCTACTCCTACTCTGCTGTTGTAAGGCAGCAGTCTTACATAATTAATGGGATTTTTTTCTGTTTACTGATTGTTTTTCTTGAAACAACTGAGGTTTTTTTAAACAGGTCTGCCCTCAAACAGTCACGTAACCTGTGTGTGTGCAAAGAAGCAAAATCAACAACAGTAGATGCAAACATAGCAGGAAGAAGAAAGGGATAATTTTTTGTTGGAGTACGAGTCTCTAGTGGACATCTCTAAATTGAAAACAACCAGCCTGATGAAATGCTCATAATGTTGTTTGCACATAAAATTTTACTGTTTGGTGTGAGGCTCAGGCTCTTGGAAATCTCTGCTTTGAGGTGGAGTGGAATCTGCCTAAGGAAGAGTGTTTCTTCTGGAACATGTGCTAACCGGAGTTTACTTTGTTGTGGAATAAGTGTTGAATTTGGGCCATAATACCAAAATTCAGTTGAAAATAGTTTTAGGAAGGCGAGAGAAGCACAATGTCAATTTAAGAAATATCTTGTCTGAGGTTAACATTCTCTCTTTACCTGAGATACAGATACAGCAAAAGTTTGAAAGATGTGTCTAACTGTATTTTGGGGTAACTAGATATTAGACTATAAGCTCATGCTAATTATCAGGTGCAATCAGACTGCAGATCTAAAGGCTGGGAGATGGTGCCCTGAATCATACATCTCCCGACTCACTCATTTTGCTGAAGTCAAAAGCCTCTCTGCCTCAGTTTCCCTGTTCAGCATATGAACAGTAGCTCCAATTGTCTGCCTTTGCAGTGATCTGATATCTCTGTGAGAAGGTGCAGAGTGTTTTTTACTCATGGAGGGCTGAGGTTTTATAAATACAGTAACAACCACTGTGTTTTGAATATCAGAAAACTTAAAACCCTTCAACTTTATTGTAGATGTCTGTGACATTTATAATGTTCTGAACTTCCTAGAAATCATTGAAAGATGAAATGAAATACATTTAACACCAAACATTAGCATCCTTTAATATTCCTGTTTCAAATGTAACCTACTTTACCTTACACGAAACAGCCCTATTTCCAGTTCCATCACTGCTCTGTTAAGTAATTTGCGAAAAGCTAACAAAGTCTGGCTACATCCTCATAGCGACTGTTTAAACCCATTACTTTCTCTTTTAATCAAATCGCTGTTGTGTCAAAATATACAATTCTCGCCATGAATCTCACTGGCTTGTTACAGTTCACCGGTTGACCTTGAAAATGTTTGCTCTCCTAAGCGTCTTCTCTTCGGCCTCCAGCTAAATTGCTCAAGACCAGGCCTGATCATTTTTCTATACACAGAGATTTCTCATTAACATAAACAGAGCAGCAAGCTTAACTGCAACAAACAAAAATCAGCAGTACAAAAATAAAATTCAAGAGAAGCCATGGATGCAGAATGTGGTCTATGTTATTTAGAGTCATGTGTACAGTAACCAATTTTTTTTACAGTCACATCCTGAATTTTCCATGGGAATAACCCCCAGACCTCAAAAAACTATGTACCATCTCAATGGCTGCTTTACTCTTTTTTATTGCTTTCTTAATTATCTTTCCTTTAGAAAATAATCTTAAGCCTTTGAAGGGCCAAGAAGGGACAGTGTAATACCATGCAAAAGCCACTCACTCATTAGCATCAAAGATATTAAATGAGGAGTTAAGTGCCAGGGGCTATTTTCATTGTTTAATGTATTAAAGTAAATAAAAATGTATCTAAGATGTGGACACACAATTAGTTTTGAATTATTTATCTGGAGTTTGTACTGTTTAGAAAAACTCCATCTTCTTGGCTGATCCTGTCCTAATGCATTTAACTTCAGCCATCAGCTATGATTAAACACCTGCTGTTGTGGGGAAACAAAGCACACTAATCCAATATGTATTTCTGACATCTTAAATATCACCCAGTCCCCTGACATCAGGCACAGCTTTTCAGCGGGATGGAATTCCAGAGCATATTTTTCTAATTTATGGATGGACAATAAATCAAAATTAAGCCTTGGGCAATGAAATATACATCAGTGCAGAATGAACTGACTGCAAACTAGGGCACAGAACAGCAGTGGGGAGAGGGGTGCATTAATGGAGTCCTGAGCTGCAAACACGGATGTGAAAATTAAGGAAGTTCCTTTCGTATTTTATTACAGAGAACAAAAATTAAAAGATAGAAGAAGCCAAACTTTAGTTTTATAATCACCTGAACATTCTGCTCTGGGGGGAATTGTCCCCCTGGTCCTGATGCCACCATTTCATACCATGTCTGCATTGCCTCTATTCAAACCCATTCAGATGCTGAGAGCTCGAAAGTTTAACTGGAATGTTAATGTTATGGGTTTGCATTCTGCATTGGGCATGCTGTGAAAGGGGCAGGAGGGAGACTGGAAGAAACATAAAGAAAAGCAGAGGGCAGGGGGAGGATGGGGGGAAAGGAGGGAGGAGAGAGAGAGGGAGGAAGGGGAAAAAGGACAAGAAGGAACGTGGTAAAAAAAAGAAAGAGAAAAAACAAAAATCAGAGGGTAAGTGAAGAAAAAGGTGTAGACATAATCTGTAGTGAAAACCTGAAGGTGATATATGCCCTATATCACTTGTTCTAATCAGTACTACCCCTGAGGTATCAGAGGGCTCATTTTTTTAGAAGATAAAATCCTGGCCCCTACTGCAAATAACTGGGAGTTTTCCTTTCATTCAAATGCAACAATGGCTTCATTCCCTAAGCCTGATAAATAGCATAGGCTTCCTCTTGGCTGGAGAGTAAGGTGTTGTACTTTCTGTTTAATTTAATATCTCTTGGTGGGGGGAAAAAAACCCATAGTATTAAGCATCAGGAATGGAAAGTCTGAAAGACTCCAATTTGGTGTTGTGAACCTAAAATATTAACCTTAGATATTCACAAAATTTGCATCTTTACTAGGTTCAACCAATCCAAGTCTGAATTATTGTAGAAGTTGCATATAGATGAACATTTATTCTGCTGGAGCACTTAATTGTTCTATGTCAGCAGCTAAGTGGTTTAGTTCCACGGTCTCCTAGAGTACAATCCAGAGCCCCCTATGTGCATGTGACCCACAAAGGGACCTTTCTTCATTTGACATCTTTTGAACATGTTACACAGTAAATGAATTTCTTCATGTGTTCCCCAGCCTGTTTTCCAACACATTAAGGGTCCCTCAATGAACATGACACTGAGAACACCTGTTGTTTCATTTTTGGGGATGATAAGTGTCCTGCTAGGTTCAGAGAAACTACTTTCACTTAAAGCTATCTAGGACCTGTGATTTGCTGGATAATGTTGTCTCTGGTTACGTAAGAATATAGCTAGTGGCATTTGCAAGACACTTAAATCAGGATTGAGCTGAAATAAGTGTTGAAAACTTGCATCTCAGGTATGTTTCTGAGACATGATGAATTTGTCTTTGTGAAGCACTGTGAGGACCTCAACCTGAAGGAAGCCTAGCATGCAGCATAGTGGTGGTTATTATTGTTACTCTCTTCTGGAAGATTTGGAACATGAGGAAAGTCTCTTGCTCCTCTGTGTTGTGTTATGCCAAAGAACTGTCCAAATGAAGAAATTAACCTGATCATACCTGGTTTATCTTTAGTTGTGCAAAGCTACAACTAACGTAGCAGGTCTAGAAAATTTTGTTCAAATTGAGTTGTCACATATGTTCAAAGCAGCTGTCTTTATCATGTCTTGAGCTGTAATGAGATTTTTTTTCCAAAAAATAAATGACTGTGCACGTTTTAAATGTAGGATGGATTTATTTTTCTTTATTCCTTCAGTGGTATTTTATATGTATCCATTTATGTGTTCTTCTGATTATGCATTTATGATTAAGCAGTTATTGTCTGTGAGTTCTGTAATGTATTTAGAAACCACTTTAGGAAAGAAAATGCAAGACAAAGGAATAAACCACTGTCTATCCATTAAAAATAACAAAAACAATCCCATGTCCTTTCCAGCAGCATCCAGCTGGTGCTAGAATACGACTGCTCAAACAACGTTGTACTCATGCTTTGGTTTTGTGTTTGGTATTGAGCATCACCATGTGATGGCGCATCAGTCTTGGAGCTATCACACATCTCTGTCACTTCCAGTAAATTATTCCTTGGAGCTTTCTTCAAGGGAAACAAAGCTCATATGTGTCAAATACTTGTATAATACATATTAATAATAACAACAAACCAAATATAACTTTTTTTGTCAACCCAGAGGCTTTTGTATTTGTTTTTATGGATGGATGGGAGGAGACACGAAGCTCAGAAAGGAATTAAGTCTTATGGTTGCCAGCAAACTACTCCAGAATTTTCTTCTAAGAGTCTGATGCTACCCAAATTAGAGAGAGTATCATCAATGAGAACTGAAGCTGCTTCCAACTATTGTTTGTGTCTTTTCTCTTCACCTTTGGTTTATTGATTAGACCTAGAGGTGGAAAAAAAAAAAAAAAAGGTGGATGTGCAGCTGGATTTCGGCAGCATACCACAACATTATTGATTTAACAATGGAGAGGGTATAGTCTGCCTACCTCTTCTTTCACATAAAACACTTATATTAGCTTCAACAATGTGTAAGTCTTAGCTCAGGATAGAAATCTATATCTAGCCCTTAGATTCAGCTCTCATCTTTCCTTACCTGTGGCGGGTCTAACCCCACCAAGTCTGCCCAGCTTTGCACATCTCTCTTTCTGTCATAAGGTGACAATTCCACCTGTCACAGATGGCAACTCAGAAAGAAGGAAAAAAAAAATCAGAATTGCTGGCTGAAACACTGATTTCTTCAGGACAATCAGACCTAGAACATGGTTAGGCTCCCTTTTTAGACACACGCTGATGAAGGATGAAGGTGTGCTACTACATAGCCATTATGTTGCTTCTTCTGAAACCCTCAGAGAGAAAACCTATGCCTGTGGAGGTGAGGCAGAACTTGGCAGGTTGTTTCCCAGGTTCCTTGTGTTGCTTTGCTCTGATTTAAAGGCTAATGCCTACAAAATTAGATGTTGAATAACCTTTTGGTGATTTTTTGAATGGTATGTAGCTGAGCAGGAAAATGGACAGAAAATTGGATTAGGTTGTTCCTGGCTATTTCTCATTCTCCTGCCAACCTGGTCTTGGGATAAGTTAACTCCCTCTTCTAATTTATGGTTTCCCAGCCATCTTCCCTAGGCAAGATACTGCAAACCCTTCTTGAAAAGAACAACAAGTAACATTCAATTTTCCAGTCTGTGTGAATTTAGTTTCTTCTGACTAGACTGCAAGAACATTGTTAGGGCATTTAAAATTAAGTGGAAAGATTAATGAGGTGAATGTACATTAAGTGTTAAACAGGAACGGTGACACAATTTTCATTTTTTTTATTTATTTTTCAAGAAAATTGATAATCTCAGGGAAAAATGGCCAAAGCAGAGTCAGCAAGTTATTGGCTGTATTAGGAGCCTTATAATAGATGGGCTACATCCTGGTCTTGATGAAACTGGTGAAAATCTGCATAATCTGCACTGACTTTAAAAAGAAAGTTATTATAGGAAAAAAAAAAAAAGAAAAAAAAGAAGAAAAAGAAAAAGAAAAGAAGAGGTGGTAATATAATGCAGATATATTCTAGCAACCAAATTTAAAGTGTTCCTTTAGTATGTTATAAAGAAATACGGACCAGTGCTGAATGTTGCCTAAATGTTTTTCTGCACAGATGGCCAACTCGTGCCATCTCTTTTCATGGCCAGAGAAGAGTAGTCAAAGCAGCAAAAGGTATAACAGAGTGGTTGGACACCAGGAAAGGAGTTTGACAAGGCTGTCACATCTGTTCAATATTTATAGTGAAATAATAATGTGTATTGCTGTTGATGGTTGCCATAGTGGTATTAACATTGGCAGAAGGAGATGTTGTAATCTCAAGTTTGCTGATGACATCCTTACTGCTGAGTCTGTGGTTTCTAGCACTAGTAATGCAAGTGGCTGAAGTTAGTGTGGGCTCAGACACTGTGGATGACAGTTGACAGCAGCATTACTGAATGGAAATGAGCAGATTGAACAAGTGAAGAAGTTCTGTTCCTTAAACCTGACAGAAAAATTGAGTTTGCCACATTCCCACAGCAAGTTAAAAAAAAAAAAAATTGAAACAAATTGCCTATTAAGTATGTAAAATAGTCTGCTTCATATTAAAGTGTGCAGAAACAGAAGCCTTTAACATCTGTTCATTGCCATGAAATTCAACACTGTTAAGCAGAATGGTGCAAAATATAGGCTCCTCTTGAAGCTATTCCTCATCTTTATATCAACTTGAGATGGTCTTCTGCAGATCTTAGGTCTTTTGCTGATACTGGTGACTCAGGCTTTGTTTGCAAGTTTTTTATATCTTATGAGTGTCAAATCAAAATAAGCAGAGAGTCAAGGCCCAGGCTTTAACCAGAAATGATGAAGACCAACATGCACAAATGCAGCTACTGTCAAACCCAGTTAAGTTCCTAGTGATGACGACTATCTCAGACTGAGGAGAGAGTGACAACTGATTGAAGAGATGTAGGATCTGCTTCCTGAATCTCTGAGTGTTTCCCTCAGAATTGCTTGTCCTGTATGTCTGGATTTTCTGACAGGCAGGTTCTGAGGGAAGAAACTGAGATTTGCAGGGCAAGTAGCAATTTGCATGTGTATAGAAAAAATTCCAGTCCAGCATGTTGAAAATAAACTTATTGAGGAGTTTTTGTGGTTGAAAATTACTAGCAGACTGTTAAATTTCAATATTTGGGTTTTTTATATGTTTGGACAAAACACAGAGAAATGTGAGTTCATACATTTATTCATGTTGTAGAGTGTAGAAGACCTATTAATAGTTTATTCTGCTTTGTACAATGTGTTGTACAAATGGACAATGTCAATTTATAATCATAAAAATTATATGACAGAGAATATGTATTTGTGTATGGATCTATTCATATACAGAATGGAAAAAACAAAAGAAGTGAGAGAATAATTGAGAGAATATTTAACAGACTTGATTTTTTCTGCATCCTCATAACAGGGAAGGTATTAAAGATGTTTAAACCTAAGTTTCTTTTTCAATTAACTAGTTAATTTAGAGTTTGTTGGGACAGTTGAAAAAAGTTTATGCTTGTCTTGTATTCACGAATGACGTTCATAGTCTTTTTTTCACTGCTATCACAAGAACCATTCATCATTTTCTTTTTCCTTTTTCTCATATTAGAAATGAGGTTATTATTGGCCAAAAGTATTGTGTGTGTGGTCTCTTAGTGCTACAATTTAAAAAACTATGTTACAAGAACTAGAGTTGGACTTAGTAGACAAGCATAATTTCTTTGATATCACATGATACTATACATGCTATCTATTCTTAAGAAGATACCTATGTGATTTTCATGGGATGACTAATTAGACTGAGATGCTGGTCAATATGTCAGCACTAGTTTACTCCAGCGTGTTTCAGGAAACACCTGCCCTGAAGACCCCGTTGCAAAGATTTTAGTGCAGACTGGTTAGTTCATAGTTTGAGCTGAAGTCCATGTTGGCTTGTATGTTGTGTTACAAAAATTAATGAGAGTAGAACCTCACTGCATAGAACTTCATCTAGTTACACTGCTGGTTCTATAACAAACATGATGGCAGAAGCAGACATACCTCTAGATTACATTTTAGATTATTCTTATTAATATAATGCCATTTTGGTTATGAATGTATACACAGTTTTATATTAACTTATGTACAGTTTATATACAGTTTAGGGTGAGACCTGTATTCTTCATTTTGAAGGAGTATTATCCAAATGATCTGAAAATAGGGTATTTTTTTTTAACTGTAAAGAGTCTTACAATTTGCCTAAGTAGACTTGCTTCTCTAACAGGTGAATAACTGCCTTTATCTTTACAAGTCTGTAGTTCATGTCTAAGGACTCTAATTCTGGTGTAGCTGGAATTGCTCCTGTGTCTGCACAACCCACCTCACCATTTGTATACCAGCTACTGACTTCCTGTGAAATACAGTCTGCCACATCAAGGGAAATTAAAACGTGTGCCAGTTTCCCCTGGAATACCAGGTTGTAAACTATGAAGATTCAGCAGGTACTTCATGACCAGCTGGACGTTTTTTGCAGCATGGCACAAACCTCCAAGAGAGGAGACACTTGACTGTGTGTGCTGGTTTTGCCTGGGGCAGAGTTGATTTTCTTCATAGTAGCTGGCATGGAGCTGTGTTTTGGATTTGTGCTGAAAACAGTGTTGATAATGCAGGGATGCTTTTGTTACTGCTGAGCAATGCTCACACACAGTCAAGGCCTTTTCTGTTTCTTACACCACCTCGCCAGCAAGTGGGCTGCTGGGTGGGGAAACAGCTGGGACAGATGACCCCAACTGACCAAAGGAATATTCCATACCATGTGACATCGTGCTCAGCATATAAAGCTAAAGGAAGAAGAAGGAAGAGAGGAATGTTCAGAATGATGGCGTTTCTCTTCCCAAGTCACCGTTACGTGTGATGCAGCCATGCTGTCCTGGAGATGGCTGTCTGCCCATGAAGAGTGGCTGATTTTCTTGTTTTGTTTTGCTTGTGTGTGGTGCTTTTGCTTTACTTACTAAACTGTCTTTATCTCAACCCGTGGATTTTCTTACTTTTACCCTTCTGATTCTCTCCCCCATCCCATCCAGGAGGAATGAGCAAGTGGCTGTGTGGTGTTTCGTTGCCGTCTAGAGTTAAACCATCATGCAGTCGGCAACTCAGCAGCCATTCCAAGATCAATCACAGAGAGAAACTCTTTGAAATGACGATTATATAAATGATAGTGATTAAAAAGTGAAAGGAAACATTAAACACTTCATACTCAGGCAAATTCAACCTACATTTCAAGGTTTATTGTTGTTTTGTTTTCAATTTCTTAAATTCATTTATTCCCTTCCAGGTTTTTCTTTCATTGAGCTGTATTGGCACAGCTGCTGGGAAGGAAAATAGCAATGGTAGAGATGAGGGCAAGCAGCCGGTGGCAAGATGAGGTGCCACTTCTCAGTCTGCCTTCATTGCTAAAGCAAGAGTGCTGTGGAAGGGCAGAGATCAACAGTTTCTTCAGGGTATGAGCTGATCACACTTTTACATAGGTAAACACAGTCACGTGAAATCATCTGAACTGGTATCAGGATGGGACAGTACCTGCCCAAAATCCATGCCAGCCATATGGATTCTGAACAGACCAAAAAGGCTTGTTCCTCTCTCAAACACAACCCTCCTAGTTATACTTCTGAGTATAGAGTTTACTTTTGCAATGTGATATGAAATGTGGTGATATTTGTGAGCTCAGCCTCGATGCTCAGCATCCTTGTGCAAGTTCCACTAGAAATTTCTTTCTCCTGGAACAGTTACCTTCAGAAAAAAAACACATTTTATGTGGAAGACAGTGGTGGTGCAGCCACTGGCTCATGACTGTAGAAGACATCAGAATAGCCAGAGTTTGTAAATCGAAATATGAAATCCATTTATTTGATTGAGCTCTACCAGGATCATTCTACTGGAAACCATACTGCATGCAAAACTGTAAATAAATAGAAAGTCTCTGCAACGTGGAGGAAACACAGAGAAAGAGGTAATTAGATTTTCCTGTGTTGTAAGAGCAGGTGTACAAATCGATGTACAGGTACCAAGGGATGACCATGGATTTAGCTAGGTACATGACTTTCATTACTATCAATTTCATTTCAGAATGCAACTCTTCATTAAGAGATATTAGGGTTTTTTCTACCAAATTCTTACAATTTTTCCTTTTTCTAGAGAACTTTTAGAATAATCTTTTAAAATCTTCCTGAAATAGACAAAGTAGGCTCTGTATCTAGCGTAGCTTTACTGTATGTTTCTGATTTAGATTTACCTGTGATTTAGATTTATAGATTAATCTGTGGGGCAAAAGTTCTTCAAGCATATGGCAAAACAGAGGTGAACAAGTCTAACACTACCTGAAGCAGTAAAAATACTTCAGTCCTATTATTAATAAATTGAACTAGAAATCCAGTTCTAACTTAACAAGGAGCAGATTTGGGTTTAGTATCGTTGTTCTGTGGAAATATTGCTACAAATGTAGTGAAATCAGAAAAAATGTATTTTAAAACATCAAGGGAAGTAATTTTACATGCAAGGAGTAACGAAATTATAAAATTAAATGGACTTAAACTAAGAAGCAAGAGATGGGTTGCTTTGGAGATTTGGTCTCGCAAAAGTCCTTTTTAGATAAGAAAATAAAGAATACCACAAGATTTGAAGTGATTTGTTAGATTTAGGAATGTATTGAAGATTTATTATATTTTCACTGAAGTAAGACAAAATGATCCTCTTCAGTATGGACTGGAATAGAGAAAATGATAAAGAAATAATTGATTCTTCATAAGTAGACAAATGAGTGTGTTCATATTTTGTGTGTTCATTACTTACAACATTTACACATTTATGAATAAGTATGGCAGATCTGTTCACACACATTGATTAGCTGCATGTTCATTCGGTAACTCTTTCTGTCATACTTACCTGTGCTGTACTTTTGTCTGTCACATAAATAACCACATAAATGTTAATACTCTTCCACCTGGGTGGTGAGTTTAGGGTCTATGATAGGCATGAGGAAGACAGCACTGTAAGCAGGCATCTTTTGTGTGTGCACAGAAGAAAGATGGTATGGACAACGGTATTCACTCAACCACTTCACTCTTGTTTTCTCCAAGACTCCCAGATTCTCTTGTGCTTTATTCTGTTAATTGTTCTGATGACAATGGGAGCTACCTATGCAAAACCAAAGGGTTAATCAAATTTTGCTTCACCTCCTGGACTGCAAATGTGCACATCACCCAATAGGTGGCAGATGAACTGCTGCTTCTTTACTTTGTGTCTTTACTCATGTGGGTAAACCTTTCTCAAGTGAGGATTTCCTGGTATTTTAAGACTATTTGCTGAGTTATTGGATTTTCACATAGCTCTGTTGTACGTCTCTAACACGGGTTTATGCTTTTTGATTTCACAACTCCATCATTTCTTGTGATGTAAGACATGCTAGAATGTTGATGACTGACAGTATTTGCGAGGGCTGCTCCACGAGGCAAGACAAGCCAGAGCTGAGGGTGAGCCCCACATAAGCAGCCTCCTTGCCAACAGGCACCATCCCACCATCCTCAGGCAGGGTTGATCCGTTTGCAACCCTGAACAAGGTGAGAAAGTGTCTCAGCTCTGGGGACTTGCTATGAGCAGCTGGAGACAGGGCCAGACAACATGAATGTGAGGTCTACCTGGGGGACAGGAAGCCAGGATAGACCTGAGGTCCATGCAAGGAAAGCAGCCAATAAGCCAGAACAGCAAGAGACAGCGCTCAGCACAGATGTAGCTATGGGGGAGATCAAGCAGTATTCAAGTGACCAGATCTGAGTTTTGGTAGAGCTCCCTGGCCACATGGGCATACGGTGCATGGTGAAGGTCCCAGAGGATAAGTAAGCCCTGCTGGGGCATTCAAGGACCTGATGATGTTGTAATCCAGGTACATGCACTAAAAAAAAAAAATAAAAGTTTTTGCAGATCCTGCTGAAAAAAAGCTCACTTTCCTGCAGATTGGGGTTCAGGTTTTTTTGACAGAAACAGAAAGTTTATGCTGCAAAGAATTGTTTATGGATACACTGTCTAGATATCTGTATTTTGATAAGCTGTGAGTATCACTGAAAATAGCAAAATTTTGCTAAGGATCCAGTCTATGAATAACAGCAGAAGCATTTGCATGCATACTCATGAGACCTGAACAGATAGTGTTTCCTTCCCTGCACCTGTTCTTACCGTACTCTAAACCACACTAGTAGCAAAGCTCCCAGTGCCTTGAGCATTGAGCAGTGCCTCTGTCCCTGGGAAAGTAATGGAACAGCTTATCCTTGGTGCCATCTCAAGGCATATCAAGGATAAGAGGGCTATTAGGGGCAGTCAGCATGACTTTACGAAGGGTAAGTCATACTTGACCAACCTTATAGCCTTTTATGAGAATGTAACAAGGTGTATGGATGATGGCAGAGCAGTGGATGTGGTCTACCTTGACTTCAGTAAAGCCTTTGACACAGTCTCCCACTGCATCCTCACAGCTAAGTTGAGGAGGTGTGGTCTAGACAATAGACTAGTGAGGTGGGTTGCAAACTGGCTTAAGGAGAGAAGCCAGAGAGTGGTAGTCAATGGTGCGGAGTCTAGTTGGAGGCCAGTATCTAGTGGAGTGCCTCAGGGGTCAGTACTGGGGCCAATATTATTCAATATATTCATTAACGATTTAGACGAGGGAATAGAGTGTACTATCAGCAAGTTTGCTGATGACACTAAGCTGGGAGGAGTGGCTGACACGCCAGAAGGCTGTGCTGCCATCCAGCGGGACCTGGACAGGCTGGAGAGTTGGGTGGGGAATAACCTAATGAAATTTAACTAGGGAGAGTGTAAAGTCCTGCATCTGGGCAGGAACAACCCCAGGTTCCAGTATAGATTGGGAAATTACATATTAGAGAGCAGTGTAGGGGAAAGGGACCTGGGGGTCCTGGTGGACAACAGGATGACCATGAGCCAGCACTGTGCCCTTGTGGCCAGGAAGGCCAATGGCATCCTGGGGTGTATTACAAGGGGGGTGGTTAGTAGATTGAGAGAGGTCCTCCTTCCCCTCTACTCCGCTCTGGTGAGACCACATCTGGAATATTGTGTCCAGTTCTGGGCCCCTCAGTTCAAGAAGGACAGGGAACTGCTGGAGAGGGTCCAGCGTAGGGCAACGAAGATGATTAAGGGAGTGGAGCACCTGCCTTATGAAGAAAGGCTGAGGGAGCTGGGTTTCTTTAGTTTGGAGAAGAGGAGACTAAGGGGGGACCTTATTAATGTTTATAAACATATAAAGGGTGAATGCCATGAGGATGGAGCCTGGCTCTTCTCGGTGGCAAACAATGATAGGACAAGGGGTAATGGGATCAAGCTGGAACACAAGAGGTTCCGCTTAAATTTGAGAAGAAACTTCTTCTCAGTAAGGGTGACAGAGCACTGGAACAGGCTGCCCAGGGAGGTTGTGGAGTCTCCTTCTCTGGAGACCCACCTGGACATGTTCCTGTGCGATCTCACTTAGGTGTTCCTGCTCCAGCAGGGGGATTGGACTAGATGATCTTTTGAGGTCCCTTCCAATCCCAAACATACTGTGATACTGTGTGATACTGTGAGCACTACAAGAGCAAGCCTTAAGGGGACTGCTGCACTTTGCACATCATATCTAAAGACATTTAAACTGGAAGGATCTATAGAATTACATTTTTGTATTAGACACTTGATTTAGTGCTGCTATCATTTTTCCTGAAGAGAACAATTTTATTTTTCACAATCAAAGTAATCAGTTTAAGTTCACCTAAAAAAACAGACATTAGCATATTCATTACCAGGGTGATTTAACTATATCTTAGAGCACTGTACTAAATTAGATTCACATCTCAAGGATTTTATTCTTCTACTTAGCAACATTTGTAATTGCAAAACTGTGCTTTCCTCAACAATGGCTATAGCTGTCCTGAGAAACTTTTTATTTAAAGCTTTCTTAAAAAACAGCATTATTAATTTTTATTCTGCTATGGTGCCTTTTAATAGAATCCCTGAAAAGAATCAGTACCCTTGTGTTCTGCATAAATGGAGAACATTAAACAGTCCGACACAACAGCATGGGAAATATAGCAAAGACAGACATTGAATAATTACTGTACATAGTAAAATATTTCTGTGAGCTGCAGTGCTTTGGAATATTCTTGTCATAAGGTAAGTTCTTTTCTCCTGCAGGGAATTCCTGACTTGCTGCCATCTGTTTAATGGTTGTCCTCTTTGTTGTCCTCCACCACCCATTCTTCCTCAAAGCATACACTGTCTCTTACAGAGAACTGGACTGGACCAGTAACATGAAGGTCCATTTCCAGAAAGCACTTCACTTGAATTTTGAAAGTATCTAATTAATTTTAATAGAAGCTGTGTGTTTCAGTCCCCTGAACTACCCTGATAATCTCAGCTGCACAAGTAGCGCTGATGATACAATTTTCTGCTGAATCAGAAGGTAATGGAAATCCATGCGTGTTGTTAGGGTAAATCCTGTCTGCAGAAGAGCACATAGCGAAGTCATGCTAGCTTGCATTCATCACTGGTGCAGGCAGAAAAGGAGGGAAGCATTATTTGTTGAAAAGATTGGGTTGAAGTGTATGGATGTCAGCTCCAGGGTCTTAAAAACTGTAATGTATACATCTACTTCTTATCTACAACTTCATCTTGGAAATGGTAGTCACTTCTAGCTGTGAATGGCTGAGAGGCGTCACAGGGGTTTGTCTTTCCAAAGGAAACAAATGTTAAGCCACAATGCAGCCATTACACAACAGCTGAGAGTGAGGTGATCCCCATAAAGCATTTTGTTTTCCTTCTGGGACAAAAGGTGATATTACAAGTGTAAGATACTATTATTAAAATTACATCCATTTTATGTCAATGTCACTATATTACTGGAAATCAATGGCCACATACTTCAGTAACTTCTGTTTGTATGTGACAATTTATTAAAGATAAATAAAGAAGTGTCCCTTCAGACTGTGAGTAGTACAACCTTTAACCTAGTGGAGAATACTGCAGCTTTGTTCTTTTTCTTCTCCCTACAATGCGCAAAGAACTGTGTGATTAAAAAAGGCCGGCCCCCGTTAAGAACTAACACATGCTGGAGGGGATGTCTTTTCAAAGCACTTTCTGTGAGGGAAAAAAAAGCTGTTTAAATATTGCATTTATAACATTTAAAATGATATTTCATCATTCCTCTCCCAGAAAATGATAGCGATACTATAGCAAGTGACAGAAATAACCTTTTAATAAAAGTGAATTTTTATAGTAGGACTGGATGGCTCAGGATATTAGTAATGGAACATAGAACCTCTCCCTTCTAGCTCACCCGTTCATGTCCGTCCCTGCCTGGTAAAAACCCAAAATTATTATCATCAGATGGCTGCTTGGGGGCCCAGAGGAAATGAGTTGGTGGTCTTGGTCCAGTCACTGGCACTAATTGCCATCCTTGCTGACAGTCTTGTTAGACAGGCGTGCAAGCAGCCTTGCCTTAATGAACTATTACGTAGGTTTTCTATTATACCCCTACATTCAAGCATTCAGATGCTTTACAGATATTAGTCATATTGTCCACACAACACCGGTAGTCAGCAGGGACATATTTACCCCTGTCTGCAGATGGAGGAGCAGAGGTATAGAGCAGCTGTACTTAGTCATGCGGGAAGTTGGAGACAAAGGTGAGTACCAGGTCCTGCTCTCCCGATTCAGCCCTAACTGCAAAACCACCTCCCCACCTCCCCTGAGCAATTGCAAGGGTTCTACCAAATGAGAGCTGGTATGTAACAGAGAATGGGCACTGCAGTCTACTGTATGCCCAGATAATGTTTCCTCAGTAAATATTTCTAAGCATTTGTACTAGCACATGGAGAAGGTGATGCTGCAGGGAAAAGTTGCAGGGCCCTGCGTTATTATGGGAGACATATTTCAAATAACATGGAGAACAAACTTGGCCACTTCTAAGAACAATAGACCCATAGCATGTATTTTTGTGAATTAGATGGTTTGTGACTGATGAGGCTTTTTCCCAGTTTGGCATAATAAGCAATTTACTTCCTCACTGATACGGTTATTGTCACAGCTTTTGCACTAGTGTTTGATAGCATTGATTAGTTTGTGCTATGCTAATTTTTAGCACAAGGAGGGAATTGATTTACTTCAAGCTTAGTATATTTTAGCACTGAAGTGGAAATAATTCCATTGAAAATATGGAAAATGAGCAGTCACCTTAACAATTGAATAAATGACTTGACATTTGTGGGGCTAAAGTATTCGATAGATAAGAAGATTTTCATATTAAAAATAAATCATTGGCCTACCTATTATTTAGCTAGGCTTGGAATCATGAATAAAGGGTCTTCTACAGAAAGAGAGAGAAGAATATTGATTGTGCCTCTGTATTAAAAAAAATTAAATGGGTGGCATTTCCTAGTTCCTTCTGGGAAAAAGTCAGTGAATTTAGGTTATGGTCAGAATAACTCAATAATTTCTAAAGCAGTTCTTCTATCAAGAGGTCATAGATGATGTGATTTCCGGTGTCTTCTGCAGATACTGGGTACAAATTCTCTAACAGGGATTCCTTGCCATGAATCATTCACAGCTCCGAAGTGTGCTCCGTATTCAACTATGTTAAAAGGAAGCAAAGCATATTCTGCATCAAAGAACTTGACAAGGCAGGATGGCAATAACAAGAGAGTGGAATCTCTCTGGGGGAAGAAAAAAAGGTTACAGCAATAAAACTCTGCTAGCAAAGGCTGCTGTTACGTCTAGTGGAACAAAACATATTATGAAATAAATATTACATTACCATTCTTATAAAATCAAATGCAAAAAATATTTTAAAAACATCTGAAGAAGGTTGCCTGTCCAATATGAATTTGTTTCACTTTTTACAATTGCTTTGCTACTTAATACTTTTGTCTGCAGGGATCTACCTCATACAGTGCAATGGGAAGGTGTGAGGTTGTTGTCTGACTCGAATTTATCCATTCGCAGCATCACAGAAGAAAATGAAACAGGGATGGGGACCTAATCTCCTTCCACTGCATTAGGTGAAACAGAGATCATGCTTCCTCTTACATGACCAGGGGGATTATACACAGGATCCTCACTTTCTGGGTATGCAGATTAAGACCTCTGATTTGAAGGAACAGTCAGCATTTATAATTGAACCCAAGGTCAATGAGAACTTTCTTATTAACAGACAGAGTGATTTGCTATATTTTTTACTCTGAAGAATTAGCCCCAAGTTTTTCCAGTTGGATACCCAAAATTACTTCATGTCTTGTTTTCAACCTCTGTGGCATGTTGCATATCTATAACACGCAAATCAGCACAGTTCCTCACTTCACGGTATTTGTGAAGATAAACTCATCTGTATCTGCAAATCCCAATGAAAACACTGTAGAAGCATTGTGTAATAAGCACAGGAGGAAATTAATAATGGTGTATTCAGTACGATGTTTGAATGGTTTATAGTAAATTATGTAAGAAGTCACAGACTGTCTGATGAGAACAAAAGAAAAAATGAGGAACCATGCATTCAGCACATTGAATGAGACCTAGTTCCTGTAGAAATAAGTGTGTTATCTTGTAATTAATGTCTATCATAATGTATTCCTATAAAGGAGACATCAAATTTACAAAGGAATCCTTTGTTGTAGACTTTTCAGTCATGACCATATGCCCTGAACATGATTTTGACATAAGGGCTTTTGGACTGGAAAGGTCTGAGATAGGCTTTTCTTGTTTTCTACACGTCAATAATGGCAACAACAAGAATGCAGAAGAGCTGCTTACATGTGACCAAGAGTTTCCTGTGTGGTTAGACTAATTCTGATATGCTGCAGCTTTAAGCTCCTTTTCAAGGCTGTTTTGGTGTAACAGTAGTTAAAAACTCAAGATGTCTGCTATGTTTCCCCTTTTGCTGCAGCTGGGTCATGTCCACACAGCACATTGCAAGTCTGTGCTCTCCAAGCACTGCAGTACCTGTGCAGCACCTCTTCGTAAAGCTCATCACTCACGGCGGGGGGGAGTGCAGCTGTCCCACATATGAATTCCCCAAAGTAGGCAAGACAGTTGTGATCTTGTCTATGGATTCAGGGTCCTGTGAAAGTTTACCCATCATAGTCATAAGGCTCATTGACCTATCTGAGTGCAATTATTGGAAATAGCTTCATGTTGATATAGCAGTAGTAAAAAGCCATAACAGGGGAGAAGTCCATGCTTCTCAGAGGTCTGAAAAGTCAGCTGCATTTGAGGCCCCATTCCAGGCAGTTTACAGTTTGTAGTCTTGGGGAAGAGGAGGAGAAAATGGCATTTCTTGCATTGGGCACTGAATTACCTCTGCTCAAGTAACTAGTTGAATTTCCTGTGCTCTTGTTGTAGTCACTGTTGAAAGAGTAGCAGGAGCCTGTGTTAAATGACATGAACGTGTCCCTGAACTGCAATTTGAATAATGATCTGGTGGGATTTTCTTCAAATGGTCTTGTTTTAGCACAGCGTTGAAAAACATCATGGTGCCTCTTCTGTTTTGGAGGTGGTCTTTTCTTTAACTGAAGGCTAATCCTTGAATGTCACTGCAGCTGCCTGATAGTGCCCTCTGAGAGGGAAAAAATTGTCATGTGGCCAGTCTAACTGGATTATCTGAAGTTGCAGGTTTTTCCCAGGTCAGGTGAAACACACATGGCAGGTTTCTGGGCAAAAGTTTCTGGAGTAGAAACTAATGATAAGCCAATCGTGGGCTAATGTTGACTGCTGGTGGTTTTTGCTAGTTTCTTCTAGTATATTCCCTCTTCCACCATCTTTCCCACTCTTTTCCTCAAGGTCCATTTGCTGTTATAAGAGGTAGAGCAAATTCTCCACAAGAAATGCAGGAATAATTTCATTTGACACATAAAATGGACTGTTTTTCATAAAAGTGCTGAACATCTACCCTTTTAAATTGGGCTCCTTCCAAATGTTAAGTAGCCAGAATTACTAGTCACTTTGAAAAATTATGCTTAAAATACTAGTATCATTAAAGCTATGGCAGATGAGTAATCCAACTGCAATTTTTTAAACATCGTACATAAACTAATACAAATGTAGCAAAGTGTCTTCAAAAACACAGATAAATCATTTTGCAATATGCTATGTGTTTACTCTCAGATATGTGAGAGCATGTTGTTGTTTATCCTGTCAGGTTTGGTAATGTTCTTATTAAAGGATGTCCAGTTGCTTCTTTTGCATGATAAATCCCTAAAAATATAAGAAGATATGAGTCAACCTAATCTTATCTTAGGAATATGAACAGTAACATCATTACATATAGGAAAAAGTAGTTGAAAATAGGATGTGGTACATGCGATACCTAGCATAAAGAAGTAGATAAAGATGTAGCACAACCAGCCCCTAACAGGGTCAAATCTTATCAATGAAGTGATACACCACTGAATGTCAGTGTAGTAAGGAGTATAAGGAGAAAGATAAAGCATAACAAATATTTTTTACATTTGTTGCTATGTTTTCTGGAGGTACAAAGTGTATTTTAGATCAAAGGAGCTGAGTACTAAAATTGAGTAACAGTTGATGCCTCTAGTATAGCGCAGAGTACTGGAATATTGTGCTAAGTTTTAGACACCTGCCAAAAGGATATGTAGTAAAGGGCAAAGTACAACATAGGACAAAAATAATCATACATTTCTTAATTGTTTGAAAGAAAATTTCTGGAAAAAATAAAAGAGGAACACCTTAAAGCACATGCAGTTCTTGGAGGCTTAATAATCTTAGAACTGTTTTACCTGGACTTGAGTTGAAGAAGAAGGAACATAAATCTATAATTACATTATTTCAAGGACCTGATGTTACATGGGAAATAAATGATAAGCATTGAATAATACAGCTGTAAGTCAAACCACAGAGTGCTATAGAAAAACCATATGACTGTAGAACAACTGTAACAATATTCAGAGAGTTAATAGAAAGTTGCTGCATTGACTTTTGACTTTTTTGTATTAGCTCATTTGTTGTATTTCTTATGATCTCCTTACTTTTTCAGAAACTGTATGTTGAATAAAGTGACCCACCTTAAACAGCGTACAATCAGTCTTAGGTGAGAAAAAAAGGGCTGCATGAAGCTACTGCTTATCCAGAGAAGAGGAAACTTTGATAGTAAGTGATTATTCACCTCTTGCTCTCTGAGTAGTACAATCATTAAAAAAAAAAGTTTTCACATTTTAGTTTCACTGGTTACAGACCTAATGCCCCTCTCTTGGGTCACATAATGAGAATTAGAGGCATATTTCTTACTGCAGTGTTGAGAGACCATTTTCTGGCAGCTAATTAATGCTCCATCCTTGCCTAGACTCAAAGGAATTTCAGTCTTCTTATTACTTAAAGAATTTTTTTTTTAATGAGGGAAGCCTTTTTCAGGGGGAAGTTATATCCTTGGTATTGTAGATACTATGGTTCCTTCTGACAGTATTTTATATTTCTTTAGAATCCGAAGAAGCTTTTGTTTGGCAGGAAATATTTTTAATTACATTCCTGAATCTTCTAATTCTTTAAATCATAATACACAACAATATTTTTATGTGTTCTTCTGGAAAATCACTTCAATTTAAACAATAGCAGGCCAATTGATGTTAAAAAAAAAAAAAAAGAGGAAAATAGGAAAAATCTACATAGAAATGGAAGGAGTTCAAGAACAGAGTGGATCTTGATTAGACTGTGTGTGACCCTCTATATAAAATCCAAGTGACATTAGCAGAACCTGGGAGGAGGATAGTCTCCAACTTCCTTTGAGCTGGTTTTATTTAAATTATATTATATAGATTTGTTTTCACCTCAGAGTAAAAATAGAATCATAGAATAAAAGAATAGTTTGGGTTGGAATGGACCTTTGAAAGTCATCTAGCCCAAACCCCCTGCAATAAGTGGGGACATCTCCAACTGGATCAGGTTGCTCAGAGCCCTATCCAGCCTAGTCTTGAATGTCCCCAGGGATGGGGCAACTACCACCTCTCTGGGCAAACTGGGCCAGTATTTTACCATCCTCATAAATAGTTACATAAAACAGTTGTTATCTCTTTGTGTTTGCATTTTGGGATGAGGGGAAAAAAAAAAAAGCCATAGTAATAGGACTACAGAGTCAGTACAGTCCACAAATGATTGCTCCCACGTGCTTTATACCTCTTTTGGTCTCTTTGTTTAACACACCGTGCTTACAAAGCAAAAAATGATGGGCTGGAGAAATCTATGGCATTGGAGTAAGAAACAGCCATGGAAATACCTTGAATGGCTTGCAATGGGACAGTGTAGTAGCAGGATGTCTAAGTGCAAGAATTTGAGAAAGGCAGTGTCTCCTGGGCTGGAGAGAGTCTTGAACCGAACAGGGTCTGTAAGCTCCTGCCTTTTGGAGGTGGGATGGTCTCAATCCACAGACCTCTTGGCAAGGGACTGTTGGGGTTTCTCACTGAGTTGGTATCAGTGTGCTTAGCTTCTCATTTGAGAAAGAAAAATATAGTTGGGCACACCACTCTTAATTGTTATTTTCTTAACTGGGAAATTCAGTCTTTCAGTGCCTTTTTACAAAGATGAGACTATAACCATCAGCTTCTCCAGATATTACTGCTCAGAAAAGAAGCCATTGTTCAAGGCATTTTGATAATACTACTCTCCTTTCAGGTAACTAATGTCACCTGAGAAGGGGGCTTAGATCAGATAACCTCTAGAGGTCCCTTCCAAGCTCAACCTTTGGATTGTGTGATTCTGTGATTATGATAATGGTAACAGTTATGTCAGCACACCCCTGTTAAGGGATGCACTGATCTATAATAGCTATCAACAATAGCATATTTTATGCCTTTGGGAAAGTAATTTTGCACCTTTATGGGATTTAACCGTATCAACAATCATGGATATTTTTACAGAACCTGCCCCACTACTCTGTTGTGTGCATTAATTAGCTAATATTTCTTCAGTGATTTGCATATGCAAATGCTATATAAATGCTAAATAGTTATTAACTCTGCAACTTGCTGCTAGTGCTCACATCACCATGGTAAGCACTACATTCTTTCCAACTGTATAAAAGCTAATATACTTTGTCCAAGGATAGACGTTGCTACTGCTGCAAGGCAGCAAAAATGATAGTCTTCAGTGTTGTTTTCAGTAGTCTTCAAGGGGTTTTTATCAGGTTATTCTTAAAAATGTAAATCCTGTCTAACATGAGCATTTTATCTCAAATTTACCGTAAACCTTTTTATTCTGACTTCTTCTTTCCAAATAAGAAGGTTTTTCTTCCCGTATTCTTATTTTCCAGCTCATCAATATAACAGAATTGATAAAATTACATACCATGTTTTGTGTTGTTTTGTTGTTGTTATTGTTGTTGTTGTTTTTTAAAACAATAGTTGTGGAATCCACCTTGTGATCTGTGTCAACATACCATCCAGGTGATGCCTAAACCATCCTCTCAGCTACGGGTTATCTGAAGTAGTACACACAGCTCCAACTTACCTGTTTTCTCCTATCAGACGCTGTGAAAACACCCAGCTTAGAAGCAGAAGACCTTTAAAACTTATACTGTTTAGAGGGAAAAGACCTGGATGAAAACAAATGGTTTATGTTTTCAGGCAGAAATAAATAAAGCATGGACTATGGCTCTCTCATCTACGAGTAAGTTTTATTAAAGAGTCAGAGCAAGCTCTAGTTTACAAGATATTCAGAACCATATGTATGCATTAATTAAAGGAATGTGGAGGAGGAGGAGGGGATCTGAGAAAATAACAAAGCAGCAGTGTATGCGTGCAATGATTTTTCATTCTGTTTCGCTTCAGCTCTGCCCCTGCAACAGAGGATCTAATCAATCTGCCGGCTATTAAGTTTGTTAATTGATAATGCATACTAATTAGGCTGTGCGCAGTTACTTAAGAGACTTTGCTAAGGTGATTGTAGGCACAAGTCCAAATGGAGTTTAAAGTATTCTGTGTGAGGTTAAAACCCATCAACCAGAATAGATGGATTTTATATTATAACAGAAGGCACAACATACCCATAAGTATTTAATGTATTGCATGATTATCCATTGTTACGTATCCTAAGTCTACCAAACAATTAAAAATATAAAAACAGACTCTAAAAAATTGAACTAAATAAGGTATGCATGTGAATATGTGGAGATAGTAGAGAAGGAGAAAAACTGCAATTTGGTCTTAAAAGAAATATTCATATTAATTTTCACATGTATGTCTAGGAACAATGGTATGGAGCTCTGCTGCAAGGGAGGAGTAAGCATAATGAGAATGCAGCTTAATCCAGCTTTATGAACACTTGGACAATAAGCCACATTAAAAAGACATGCCTTTCTGCCCCCATCCAATAGGGCAATAAAACAGCAGTAGCAGAGTAGCATCAGAAGCATGTCAACTAGCCATTTGTAATATATAGATAAAGTCAGAGTTATTATTTATGTAGATACTATATTATTAGAAATGAAGGAGTTTCCTTTTCATTTCTGGTGGCTCTATCTGTGGTACAATTTGAGGTGCTCCTGACCTTAAGGAAGTAATTTCTCACATATTAATATTCTTGGTCTTTTTTTCCTCCCTTCTTCTTTTCTATGCATCATATAAAATGAAAGTTCTTTGCAATATGAATTTGGATTTGGCAAGCAGTAGTGATGGAGGTAGTGGGCATTTAATTAGTGAATGAATTGTATTCTTATGGTATGGCCATTGGACCTAAAATCCAAGCTGTAGTGCTTTATTTTAACTACATGAATACGACTGGGTGCCACAATTTAGTAGGCAGAAAACTATTTTTAAGCACTGAGTAGTTAGAAACCAAAAGAAAAAACCAGCTATATATAGAGAGGATTTCATGTCTCACAGCCTTGAAGAAAATTTCTTGCAATGAGATATGTTGTATTGAAGAAAGAATTATTCCAGTGAAAATTGTTAATTATCTGCATGTAGTGTGCTGGTTTGACTGAAAATTGGTTAATTTTCTTTGTGCAGTTAGAAAAACCTTTCCTTTTCATAGCTAGCGTGCTCGTTATTTAGACTTGGTTTGAGAACAAGCAGATAACACCCCAACCACAGAGCTAATGTTTTTAATTGCTCTGGTCTCAGAGCCAAGGACATTCTAAGTGTTCTGCCCAGAGGTGTGAGACAGTGAGGCAGAGATGGGGCAGAGCTTGACTGACATCCAGATTGATCAATAAGAGTATTCCAGCCCATTAGTGTCTTGCTAATTATTTAAGGAGAGTTGGGAGCTGTGAACTTCTGGATTGCTCTTCCACTACATCTTGCTTTCTCTCTCTGGGGTGCAGCCAGGGGAGGTCTGTGGAGGATGTTTAGTTGGTCTTTTTACCGTTTTGCAGAGGCCTCTGAGCCTTACTGCCTTTTTCCTCTATTTTCTCTCTCTGGAATTGGCTTTAGGACCAGGTGTGGCTTCCTGGGCATGAGGAAGTGTCTTGACTATCTTTTATTTCTGTTTTATATATATATTTACTAATAGTGTATTAGTATTTTGTTATTAAACTATGTTTATCTCAATCCAAGTTTCTCCCTTCCCTTTTGATTCTCTCTCCTATTGTGGGGGGCAAGGGAGGGGGTGAGCGAGTGGCTATTGTGGTTGTATTGATAGCTCCAGTTAAGCCACAACAGTGTATTCAATGGATACGTTTGGAGTGATAGTATGTATGTACCAATAAAAAGGTTTTGGTACCCACAAAGTTGTGCAACAGTAGGGGTTTATAGTGTATGTTACAATTAACTGTTTTGTATGTATAGATTATGCATATACTATGTTGAGGATTATGACAAAATTACTTCGTTTAACAGAATTTAGTGACTTGATCTTGTGTGTAGTACAAATCTGGAGAGACGTGAGGACATTCATTTAAGTGGCTGAGCAGTGAGCCAGAGGAGCCATGCGTGAAGTAAGCAAAATATTACATTCATCAGGTTGCAGAAGAAACCCGATGATCCTGGTTTTAAGGAAAAAAGCGCCTGTCAATAGGCTTTGTGACATTAGCAATACAGCATTCTCAGTGAGAGATACAAGCGCAACTAATAACAAAGTTTTTTGATGTTTCCTTGCTCCGAGCGTTCTGTAGGAGCTGTAATACCTCTTATGCCTTTCAGTGTTCAGTCTGTAATGAATGAGTAAGTAAGAGAAGATGAGCTTAAAAGGCAATCAAAGTAGTCAGGAATTGTTGACATGAAAGAGTGACTAATACAATCATAGAATAATGGGTTGGAAGGGACCGCAAGGATCATCTGGTACAACTTTTCTTGCCAAAAGCACAGCCTAGACATGGTGGCCCAGCACCCCATTGAGATGAAATATAAAAGAGTCCAGTGTGGGGTATCCACCACTTCCCTGGGGAGATTATTCCAAAGGCTGATCATTCTCATTGTGATAAATGTTCCTCTTGTATCCAATTGGAATCTCCCCAAGAGTAACTTGTACCCATTGCCGCTCATCTTTTCCATGTGACCCCCTCTAAAAAGTGAGTCTCCAGTTTCTTTGTAGCCACCCTTTAAATACTGGAACATGGTGACGAGGTGTCCCCTAACCCTTCTTTTCTGAAGGCTGAACAAATCCAGTTCTCTCAGTGTCACTGTTTACTGCAGGGTGACAACAAACTGTGGCAGATGCTCTCTGTTTAGCCCCCCACCCACCCCACTAAGGAAAGGTAATAGGAGGAAAAGGGAGAGAGACTTGCAAGCTGAAAAATGCTAAAAATGCTTTACTAATGTTACTAATAAATAGAGAAAATAATACAAAATATACATAACCAATCTTGAATTTCCTGCGGCAGCACAGAGTTGCAGAGCTAGTGCTGCAGGGCAGGCATCCAGAAGTCCTGGGCTGGACTCCACTGTAAACTGGAACTGGTTTCAGGGATGCAGGGTCTGGAACCAGGCCTTGAATTGCAGGGATGACAGGCAGGGTCCTCTTCAGATGATGGCCATGGTCGAAGAGAGCGAGACCCTCATGATCTCCCACTTTTATAGGGTCTATGATGTGTATGGGATGGAATCCTTAGTTGGTCAATTTTTATTCACCTGTTCTGTCTGCCCCTCCTTGCAAATATACCCCGCTCACTTATGTGATGCGCAAAATTTATCAGCAACCTCAGGTTAGACCTTAGAGTCTAAATCTGGGCCTCTTCTGCACACCTTTCCTACTGTTATCACCTCTGGAGCAAACAGTGTCTGAAAAACATGCAGCCAAATTCAGAAAAGTGCGGTTACTTTGAACTTAGCTGAAAGGAAAATTCACTGAAAGATAAACTGGTCTTGTTTTTAACAAAACCAGGACACTCAGCCTTTCCTCATATGGTAGCTTCCCAGTCCTTTGATCATCTTTATGGCTCTTCTCTGGACACTCTCCAGCCTGTTCACAACTTTTTTGAGTAGCGGGGACAAAAATTGAACGCAATATTCCGGGTGTGGCCTGATAAGCACTGAGTAGAGCAGAATAATGACTTCTTTGTCTCTGCTGGTGATGTCCTTGTTAATGTAGCCCAGCACCCTGTTTGCTTTCTTTGCCACAGAAGCACACTGTTCACTCACATGGAGCTTGTTGTCCACCAGGATCTGCAAGTCCCTTTCCACAGAACTACTGCCCAGCCATGAAGATCCCAGCCTGTGCTCTACTCCTGGATTATGTTTTCCCAGGTGCAAGACCTTACACTTGTCCTCATTGAACTTCATAAAGTTCTTATTAGCCCACTCTTGCAGCTTATCCAGAGCTCCCTGCAGGGTGGCTTTTCCTTTCAAAATGTTCACTTCCCCACTCAGTTTGGTACCATCAGCAAACTTCATTGGGGTACACTTGATCCCATCATCCAGATCACTTAAGAAGATATTGAATAGCACTGGGCCTAATGTCGCTTCCTGAGAGATCCCACTTGTGACAGATTGCCAGATTGAAAAGGCGTTATTTACTACTGCCCACTGGGTACAGTCTGTCAGCCAGTTCCCCCCACCCACCACAGGGACTACTTATCTAAACATAATGTATCAGTTTCTCTAGGAGGAAGCCATGGGAAGCCATACTGAAAGCCTTGAAGAAATACAGGTAGATAATTTCACTAGATTTCTCACTAGGCATCTCTACATCTCAAGGAGGATACAAGGCAGATGATAATTTCACAAGGAAGTTTGACAGCAGAACTGTGGAAATTCTTACAAATCTCTCATTGGAGACAGCAGGGTCTGGATTTGTCCCTCCCAACACAGACACTTTTCTGAGTCACTTCCATTGGGCTTTTTGTAGGGCCTTTGTCTCCTTGATGGTGAAAGATGGACACAACCAGCAAGTAGTTCTGACCACCCAAGATCACAACTGCCCTCTGGAAGATCCTGTTGCTTGATGGACCTCAGCACATTCCTAGGGAGGATGAGAGTCTTAATACACTGAAATGTGTCTGCGTTGAGTGTTCATCGGAAGGCCAGGTGGATGCACATTCATCACTTCTGTCTATTTGTAAAGAGCAAGATGTTTCAGGGGCAGTAGCTTTATCTATCTATTTATATATCTGTCTATCTATCTCTAGTATAAATATAAAAGGAGTTATAATACTGGTCACTTTTTGTATGGTGACCTCTCGTGTCAGCAACAAATATATGTTCTGAAGAAGCCTATCTTACACCAGCAATAAGCTGATCACTGGTAATTATGAAAGAAGCTAGATGAATAACTTTATTGATTAGCTCTGAAGGGGAGCTTAGAGTGAGGTACAGCATGGGCTCTTATATTTTGATGTGTGGCTGAAACACTGAGGAGAGTTCGCTTAGCCATTGAGCAGTCTACTTTAAGGCTGCCCTCTGAATGAAATAAAAGGACAGAGCAGGTTAAATCCTACTATGTCTGTTCAAAAGACCTGCCTGTTCCAGGAATATTGCACCTGCATTATTGAAGAGGGTTCTGCTGTGACGTCTCTCTTTAGTGCACATCAGTGAGATTTTAGCCCATAATGTCAACTAAAACGAAGTGAATAGTAGGAAAAATGTTCCGCGAATATTTGCTCGAAGTGGAAAGTGGATTTCAATTAGACCATGTTTGCAATGCTTTCACGTTTGGTTTCCAGGAACACTTGAGTGCTCAAGCTTTATTAGTATGAATAACTCATGAAAAAGTGAATGCAAGCTCAACTATTCACAAAAAGCAGATTTTGAAGAGAAAATTCGCTGGAGAAGTGTGTGACCAATTTTGAATCAGAAGTACTTCCGAGAATTTTACAATGTTACTATCTCTTTGTGGGTGGTTCGCAAAGAGAAATAAAGGTAACATCTGCAGAATAATTTTCTGCAAATAAAGTGTTCACTCAACTCTAATGTAAAAAACCTCTCAGTGTCACTGTAATTTCTGTAAGGATAATATACATTGTTTTGGGGTTTGTTGTTGTTGTTGTTTTATTTTTTTACGAGAAGAAATTCCTAGCTTATTGTCTAGGGCATGCTTCATAGAGGTTCAAGCACGTAGGGCTCCCATGGACTTAAATAAAATTTGATACTGCTTGATACCCTCAGGACTGAATCCTAATTCTTGCTAGTTCATGTTTTCCTGTTGTAGTATTATAGGTTACACTTTTAGAAAATGGTGCCTGCTCTCCCATTTGTGTCATCTTAGAGATTCTTTTTCTTGATGAACTGAAATGTACAGCATTTAGTTATGTTTTTCATTGTGCATAGTTTTTACTTCATACACTTCATTACTATGTTCCATATAATTGTATTTAAGATAAAAAAGGCTGCAGGGAATTTACTGGATTGTAGTGTTGTAACTTTGAATGGGCTGGCATTTTATTTCAGTGGGACTCTTTAGACTTCAAGGGACTACTTAATATAAGCAACAGTATCACCCTCTGGATTTAATTAGAATACAAAACTTACCGCTAAGGAAAGAAAATTTCAAAAGCAAAAGACCTTCACAGAATAAGTAATATTAATTGTAATCCTAGACTATCAGGAATCAAACCATATCTGAAAATGAGTTCTCAGAATTCTCCCTTTTCCCTCTTGTTGTCTCCTTCCTCATATGCTTTTGTTCTCTTTCTGAGTCCTCCTGTCCCTTTTCACAAGGAGAGGAGGCAAAGTTATTGCTATGTCTTACTGTCATTTTTGATGTAAATGGTAAGAGAAGGGGCTTTTCATCTTCCTTCATATCATGTTCCCCTGGCTGTATACAGAGCCAAAAGAAAAAGCAAAACAAAACAAAACAAAGAGAGAGAGAAAAATACTTTGTATTTCATTTGATACAACACACAAAGAAAAATTAACACTCAGCTTTGTGCTCCAGTGTGAACTAAATTATGTAGACTTAAAAATCAAACATGAAGATGAATGAAACTCTCTCTTGCTTAGCGATCAAATATAAAATAAATATTTGCCTAAAATGCCATATTTGCTTATTATGTTTTACAAGAAATAAGATACTCTGCTGTACCATTTCTAAGAATATGTAAGGCTTTGTTTTTCTTCAGTACTATTTTGCTTATCTCTAAAATATTAAAATAGATCATTTTGCCTGTTCAACAGCAATCTCTTTATATAAACAAACGCTTCTAAATATTTTAAGAAAAGAGGTATTAAATTGGTTAAAACACAAACAATGAGTGAGCCTCACAGAAAAAATCTGCAAATGTGAAAACAAGAAGGGAAGAGTACACTGCACATTGTAATTATTGCAATTCATCAAATTGTAGCTTAGGTACTAGCATTGAAATTATATCACCCACAGAGCACAGACTTTTTACATAGCCTGAAAAATTCTCTACCTTGTTATAGTGTGATGTACAAATAACTAATTTTATCTCCCATATGAAACATATATGCATGATCTCTCTAAAGGCTGTGTGCTATTTGCTGTTGAATATACTTCATGCAATTCCTAGATACAGTCTTCCAAGAAGATCGTACAATTTAGTATTTTGAAAGGTGATGGAAGCACTAGAATTCATATTTTAATAAAAACTTAAAATAAGTAAGCATGAAATAATGAATGAACTCCAGTCTTGAGACTTCCTGCACACAGCTGTTGCCTTGAGAAAACTGATGGGTCAGAGTAACATCTGGAATGGGTCATTCCTTAGATTCTAAGTGCGATCTCCTTTACCAAAGGATTATTAGATTTTGAGAGCAGTGTCCGCCTAAAACTGAAACAAGTTTGACCTCTAATTTACATTTTCATGCTTTTCTTCTTGTTTATTTAAATAATATTTGGAAATGCCTTCTTCCAGTAAATATACCAATCTTCATCCTTTCAATTTAAAACAGAGTTCACCTAAAAACATATGTAATAATTCTGAATAACGTCACTCAGGTATATGAATTTTTTAACCTGACATGTGCCACACAATGTATTTCATATGCCTATATGTTGGTCTCACAATTCCAGCTCCCAGATCAGCTGAAGCAGAGAACTTCCATTCCTTTGTCTCTCACTTAAACCTGAGGTGAGGTAAAAGGAATTGAAGACTTTGCTTTCTATTTTGCTGTTCATTAATAGCTTTGGTTTACCTCTGGCTTTTATGATTTTGTGTAGAAAGTTATTGTCTTCAATAGGGTTTCCCTTGATTTATACCAATATAAGTAAGAACTCATATTGGCTCTTTTCTCTCACTGAAGATGTTGCCCATGAGATGTGTCAGAATAATGACTCAGGAAAATGAAGTCATAGACTAGACAAGGCTCCCAGAGAATGAGCGGCCTTGCACACTTCACTGGTCCCCACATCACTGTGAGCTGATCCTGCCGTGATGAGGATTACCTGGGGAGGTGCCTGACATTCCCCATGCCCGCTCAATCTGTTCTGTGTGGCAATAGGGGTGATGTTGTGGACATTTGTCCTCAAAGGGTATATTTCTCGTACCGATAGGCTATTGACTTTCAGTAATTGCAAACTTAAGGAAGATTTTTATTGGTGTGCTGGAGATAAAGATCTCTTGTCCCAATACCACAATCTTCCACAATGATTAAATTGCAACTGGGAAATAGACAAATTTGGTCCCTTTTTCTCACCTGTCTGAACAGGGCATTGGTATATGCCTACAAAATCAAAGAAACAGCATATAGAGATTTATCTCACAGTGGGACTTGTGCCACAAAGCTGTAAGGCAGTTTGTTAATGATCATTTGTCAAGTTTTTTGTCATAACTGGATGCTAATAAGGGATATTAAGAATGAGGGAAAAGAGCGTTTGATTAATAGCCATACCTTTAAACACAATTATATAAAAAATTATTAAAACTTTAAAGAGTCAATAGTTTTGAAAGATGAATTTAGCCAGTTACATTCCTTGTTTAAAATATAACAAAGACACCTGGAATTATAATGTCCTTTGCACAGTGGAAGTCATATTACGTTTTTTGGTGATTACGTCAATTTAGTATTTCACATATTATTAATAATTCCTCATTACATAAAATTATTACTAAACTGGCAATTAAGTGAATGTGAAGGATCCATATGCTGAAGTGTTTGTAACATTTCAATTATGAACTTCACATCAGATGTCTTCCAGTGTACATCAATAACATTAATGAACAATCTTTTTGCCAAAGCCACCCAAATGAGTTCCATTACCTTATTATATTTTCACAGAACCTTGACTAAATCTTCATAAATATTTAGATATTAGCTTCAAGAGGAGTCATGTAGTCTACTTTCTTGCTCTATAACAAAACCAGGATTTTTTGTGTCTCAATATTTGTCAAATCTAGACTTAAGCATTTCTGCTAATAGCAACCTGTCTTCATGCACTTGATTTTATGCTTGATATTTTTCTTTGCATTTATAGTTCCACTTTATTATTTAAACTAAAAAGTATCCTAAGTTACAGACACTTCCCTTCTCACTGTTCCTTTTCAAAGACAGGTCTCTTCACCTAGAATAAACCAAATATTTCTCAGACAGTAACCAGAACAATTTGTGTACTCTAAATCATAATGCTATCTTTCCTTCTTACTTTCAGTTGATGAACCACATAGGTTAATTGTCATCTTTCCTGTAAAAGCAAAAATCAAACCATTTTTCAAACAAAGGGAAGATTAAAAAAAGTAATAATTGAATAAGACAGACAAGTGCTATGCATACAAAACTCCTCCCTTGCTCTGCTGTACATTTTCCCTGTCAAAGGCGTAAAGAATACTGCAGCAAATCCAAGTATATTAGTATGATAACTTCAGAAATGCTCCTCCCTTCATCTTTGGTTTCCCAGTTTAGTCCATCTGGGATTTCTGTTGTTTGTTCCCTTGTGCTTTGATCTGATGGACGGTAAGATTACCAGCGTGGCACATATCTTGCCTTCCTACACTGCAAAAGTTTGACCAGTCACCATTACTGACCAATGTTGATAAGACACAGGCGGGCTACTCCTCTTACTGCCTCCTCTTTAAAAATGAAGTATTTGCATGTGTCACTCCAATACAACTGCAGTGGGTACAAATATAAGACAAACAAACTGTAGAGGATTTGTTTCCCTTTAATCATTGGTGGTGGGTTCCAAATGTCTGAGTCTGTCTTCACGTCCATATCCAAAAGACTCAACTGATGAAGTAACATGCTTTTGTAACACTTATACAGTACGAGTTAATAGCAAGGGAAGAAACAGTGATGTCAATATCTATCACAACAAATGAAGACAGCCAAATTTAAGGTTGCTTCTCCTTGATTTATCATGCTTGGATGAGGTCTCTAACAAAGACTCAATACAAAGCCTTTGTTAGAGATAGCTAACTCCCCTGCTTCTAACCCAACAACCTCATAATCTGAAAGAAGATATTTTCCATCATCTGCCCAAGAAGATTTCTTTTGTATAGTATGCCAAGCATTTAGGCTATTATTTCATAAATACTTGATTTATTTTCAAAGAATGGACTTGCCCAAACTGATACATTTGGGTTATCAGTTGTGGGATTTTTTAAAATTAGAATTTAAACTTTCTCATAGAACACTGTTCTTGTGACATTTTAATATATTAAAAATTAAAGCATCTTCCATTCTATATGCATTTTTTAAATGTTTTTGAAAAAGTATAATTAGTCCTTACTTTTTATTAAGTCCATTTATTTATTTGAGTCTAATTAATTGATAAACTAATTCAAGAAAAGTCAATTTGAGTTGGAAAATCTACCTTCTGTGAAGCTGCCAGCACCAGTAGGGCCTTTGATGACTGCTTAAGAGAGCAATCATGCAAGTTAGAGATATTCTTAGGTGACTTTAGCTTACATGTTAATTCTTTCCAAGACTACAAACAGCTCTGTTTGCAACTGAACCCAAAAAATAAAAACTCAACACACAGTAAAGTATGTTATTTGTCACACAAACACACACACACAAAAAAAAAAAAAAACAAACAAAAAAGCATCAAGTAATTTTTCAGCAGAAACAACCCTTCACTTACAATTTCACTGCCACCAAATAGTGAAAGGTATGACAAATATCCATCATTTTTCTGACTGCCAATAACTGATACGTGGCTAACTGTGTAAGACAAAATGCTGGTGGAATTATTTCAGGTCTATCTTCTTTTAAATAAGAAAATACCTGTAGTTACAGAATCACAGAATGGTTAGGGTTAGAACGGACCTCTAGAGATCATCTAGTCCAACCCACCTGCTAAAGCAGGTACACCTCTAGTAGATTGCACAGGAATACATCCAGTTGAATTTTGAATTTCTCCAGAGAAGACCTCTGTTACTCTTCATGTTTAGATGGAACCTCCTGTGCTTCAGTCTGTGCCCATTGCCCCTCATTCTACCATTGGGCACCACTGAAAGGAGTCTGGTCCATTCTCTTGACATCCATCCTGGAGATATCTGTAAGCATTGATAAGATCTGTTCTCAGCCTTCTCCAGGCTGAACAGATCCAGCTCTCTCAGTCTCTCCTCATAAGAAAGATGCTCTAGGGCCCTGATCATCTTCGTAGCCCACCACTGGACTCCCTCCAGTAATTCCTTGTCCTTCTTAAACTGGGGAGCTCAGAACTGGACACAGTACTCCAGATGTGGCCTCACAAAGGCAGAATAGAGGGGGAGGAGGACCTACCTTGACCTGCTGGTCACACTTTTCCTAATGCACCCCAGGTACCATTAGCCTTCTTGGCCACAAGGGCACATTGTTGACTCATGGTCAACCTGTTGTCAACCAGAACTTCCACGTCCTTCTCTGCAATGCTGCTCCCCAGCAGGTCCACCCCTAACCTGTACTGCTGCCTGGGGTTATTTCTCCCCAGGTGCAGGACCCTACACATGACCTTGTTGAATTTTATCAGGTGCTTCTCTGCCCAGTCCTCCAGCCTGTCCATGTCTCGCTGAATGGCAGCACAGCCTTCTGGTGTGTCAACATTTCCTCCTAGTTCGGTATCATCAGTAAGTTTACTGAGGGTGCACTCAATCTCTTCATCTGGGTCACTGATGAACAGTTGAACAGGACTGGGCATAACACCCCTCAGGAAGCTCCCTAACTACAGGCCTCCAACCAAACTCTGCACCAATGATCATGACCCTCTGACCTCTGCCATCCAGCCAGTTCATGATCCATCTCACCATGCACTCATCCAGCCCGCACTTCCCGAGCTTGCCTACGAGGATGTTGTGAGAGATTGTGTCAAAAGCCTTGCTGAAGCCAAGGTAGACAACATCCACTGCTCTCTTCTCATCTACCCAGCCATTTATACCATCATAGAAAGCTATCAGATTGGTCAAACATTATTTCCCTTTGGTGAACCCATGCTGACTACTCCTGACAATCTTTTTCTCCACATGCTTGGAGATGACGTCCAGAATGAGTTGTTCCATTACCTTTCCAGGGATGGAGGCTGACTGGCCTGTAGTTTCCTGGGTCATACTTCTTGCCCTTTTTGAAGACTAGAGTGACGTTGGCTTTCTTCCAGTTCTCAGGCACCTCTCCTGTTCTCCAGACCTTTCAAAGATGATGGAAAACAGCTTAGCAATAACATCTGCTGACTCTCTCGGCATGTGTGGGTGCATCCCATTGGGGCCCATGGATTTGTGGATGTCCAGTTTGTCATAACAATCTGTAACCTGGTCCTCCTAAAACAATGGAGAATCTTCCTTTTGCTAGACTTCCTCTCCAGTCTCTAGGATCTGGGATTCCTGAGGGCTGGTCTTAGCAGTAAAGATGGAAGTGAAGGAGGCATTCAGTAATTCTGCCTTCTCTGTATCATCCATCACATAGTTCATATGAGACCGAAATTTTTCTTGAGAAGTGAGATAGATCGCAGAGCCTTTGAATCTGTGAAAGGCTGATGACAGCATTGCTGTCTTTGTCCTGTATCTTTTTGGAACATCAAATGTTCAGACTTTCTGGTGTTTTTTTGTTTGTTTGTTTGTTTTTGTTGTTGTTGGTGGTGGTGGTGGTTGGTTTTGTTTGCTTTTTTCTTTCTTTGTTTGGGGGTTTTTGTCTGTGTGTGTGTTGTTTTGGTTTTTTTGTGTTTTTGGTTTTGTTTTTTTTTAATTGCAATGGAGTCAGTATTTTCTCCAGAAAAAATAAAAACTTACTTTGTTTTGATGAAGTCTTGCTGGTATTGATGTGTAACAGCATCTTCCAGCTCCCACAGAAGGTAGTAAACTATCCTCAAAAACAGCCATGACAAATGCACCTTTATCTTGCTAAAAACACAATTTAATCATCCACCGTTGGTTAAGTTTAGTCAACTCTGCCATGTTAGCATTTGCTCCTCCAGCTTTCTAGAATATAATTTTCATTCTGCTTTCAGTTATTTTTCATTTGAATCTATTCACTGTTGTTGATATTTATTCCTTGTAATAATGTAGCATCTGGACTCTTTGTAATAACATAGCACCAGAAAAAACCAAAACCAAAACCAAAACAAAACAAAACAAAACAAAACACTGGACTTCAGTGTGCAAGATAAAACATTAATTCTACCATAGACAGCAAAGAAGAGCCATGTAATGTTGGTCAGTATGACAGGAGATTTGCAGCTTGAGTGTTGTCATGCTTGTTGACATCTCAGCACAAGAGAATTCCACAGTGTGATATGAGGGTAGACAATGAATATCCATCATCACGTGAAAGGCAGCACTGGCTAAAGCTCTGACAAACTCTTGCTGATATTGATATGTATCAGGATCTTCTGACTCCTGCAAAATGTAGTAAATTATCCTCAAAACCAACTGTGACAAATACACCTTTCGCTTGAAAAAATACAACTTAACATTTTGCAACTCAGTCTTGCTGTGTTTGAACCATAAGGAATGATGCCATAGGTGATTTGAGAGGTTGCATGAAGGCACACCATTGCTCAGTCTTCTGTACTAAGGGCTGTATTATTCTGGACCTTAAGTGGTAGCCTGGATGGTATCATGTCCTATGAACTCACTGGCTTTCATCAGAGCTCACTTGGAGGTCTCAGCAGCATTCTTTGTTGTGGGCTTTGAATATGTGTGTGCTTTATTTCTGATACTTGGCTGTTGGCCTCAAGTGGGGAGGCCATGAGTTACCTGGACATGGCAGTTGAATTTATGTGGAAAGGTATTCTTTAGGTGAGCTTTCCACATAAATCCCTCCAGTATCTCAAAAATTTATGTGACTTTTGCATATAGGTCATTTAAACTATGTGGACGAATTTCTCAGCTTTTCACTTTCTGAGATCTAAATTGACTTTTAAAAACAAAACAAACAAACAAACAAAACAAAAACCCACAAACAAACAAAACCACAAAAAAAAAAACCCTCATCAAACACCTCTCTCTATTCTATTCATAATCTTATTTGGCAAAAATATTCCCATGGATGATGGGGAAACTTTTGTAAGAGTCATGACAGCCTCCACTGATTTTGAGTCCTAATTGAAGCTTTTACTAACGTTTCCTTTGAAAATCAGCCCTAGTTTCATATTGAAATTGAAAGGGCCAAACCAAGTACTTCCAAGGTGCTTTATGAAGCACTGACATGAATTCTTGGATTTATGTAGTGCTGTCATACAACAGGATCCTTTGGATCTTCCACACTATTCCATCACATGAAGATGAGAATTTAATCAATGAGAATCAATTCATAGCTTAGCTTCCCTGCAATTTGTTTTTTCAGTATGTGTGATGCAAAGACAGTTTGTTGCTATAAAAGTGTGATCCTCATCCCCAGAAGCTGCTGGGTGGGGAGAGACAACAGAGTTTCTCCTCACCTGTTGCTACAGGATGTATTGAAAGCTACTTTGCAGGTGCAAGAAGCAACTCTTCTCCCCTTATTCTCTGTGAGGAATATTTTTTCCACTCTTCCTGGAGGGTTGGAGCATGACACTAGGGAGGATCATCAGCAAAAATCTGCAGCAGAGCTAATGGGAAAATGAGGAAACCTTCTTATGAGAAATTTTAATTAATGGTGAATAGACTTTAAGGGGAAGGAAGGAGGCTTCTGTACCTCCCTAGCACAATTTCTAGTTAAAATGACTGGCAAACCAAGCCATGGCACCCCATACTGACTTTTAAGCCAAAATCATTGTGATCAGCGTGAGTTGCACATTACACACACCTTCTGCATATATTTTACCAGTGAAAGAGTAATGTCAACAAAAACAGAGTTAACTGTTAGTAGGTGCTAATAATAAATAACTTCTTTCCTTTGTGAATGGCTAGTTTGGCTGTATGGTGTTATGATGTTTTTCTTTTTATGGAATCGATGAGTCTGCGAAACACCACTACAGAGTAACAAATGGGTGACTTACTGAAGCCAAAATAAAATATGCCTGATAGGCTTCTGACAGAAATAAACAGTGTAAATCAACTTTATTAACCACTCAGACATGGAGGCCAGCTGCAGTAAGTCCCTAGCGTAACAGGAGAAAACTGAAGACAAACGCTGTTTGGAAACTGCTAAGGTATGGCAGACTGCTCTCACAGGGCACATCACTCTCACCCGCTCACTCCTCTGCTCTGCAGCCTGCCCAGAGGCACAGGGCTCCAACAGGTCCTGTCATCCTGCAAGGTGGTCTTGAACTGCATGGGGGAAGTTACAAAGG
The DNA here is from genome assembly GCF_036013475.1 of Columba livia. Taxonomy (NCBI): domain Eukaryota; kingdom Metazoa; phylum Chordata; class Aves; order Columbiformes; family Columbidae; genus Columba; species Columba livia. The sequence goes on along the minus strand of NC_088642.1, from coordinate 16,213,069 downwards.
AAAGGACTGAGCTCCTGTCACCCTCTGCAAATTACCTTTGCCCATCTGTAATTTCCTCATAGCACCCTGGGATGCACCTACTCCTAGTGCCCTATGCACGGGGAAATAGCCTTAGTCTTGAGTCCACATTCAGTCTCCTAAAAGTGAATACCCAGTCACTATGGGCTCTTTCCATTTGCTTTTACTCATGGGGACAGTTTACAGGTAAATTGAGATACGTGAGACTGCTGTTGGCTTTGTGAAAGGGTATAGTTAAACTAAGTTAAAGCTAGGTTAATCAAACTTAATTAAATTTAATTACATTAAATTAAGCTTCTAATTACACTGTTCACATCGAAAACAATTCAGATCTATTTTAAGAGATTTTTTAGTAGTGGCAAAATTTTCCTATTTGTTGTTGTTCACCTCCCTAACCTCTGCCTGAAGTCTATTAGTGTCTCAGAAAAAGGCTTTCCCTATCTCCCTGTCCCAACACATATCAGAAAGCTCTTGTTTTCTCCTCGATACGATTCTAAAACACTGAAATAAGAAAAGGACAATTGTCCTCAACTACACAGTCTGGTATTGTTTCTATTACGTGACTATAGTCGAGGAAAGCTTGAAATGTGCCAGCTTTCCTACAGAGGTTATAGTCTCTATCATTTCCCCAGGCATGTTCATCCACTTCAAAGAGAGGGCAAGTCCTCTTTCAGATTAGACTTTCCCTTTTATAGATTTATTTCTCGTTGACTTTAAAATTATACAATTAAAGCTAATATAGGTAATTTAAACATTTAATTTATTTAATGGCATTGAAGAGAGTGCTTAAGGTCAGAGGAGATCGGAGGTCCTATAGACTTGCAGAAGTCGTGATTCATGACTGATTTCCAGCCTGTGGTGATAGTTAGCTGGGTGACATTGGAGGATAATGACCAAAGGCCTGAGAGAGATGCTGCCAGGAAAGCATATGCTGCCAGAGGTACATGAGAAACCTAGCAGAAGTCTTGTTCATGTGAAAACAACACATTTTAAAGTTTATTTTAAAATAGAATGAGACTGAAGTTCTATTTCCTTATTATACAGAACACTTTTGCTAGAAGGGTTCTGTTTTGGTTTACATGTAGGAAATACCAATATAAGCCATGTCTGAAAATCTGACATGTTACTGCAACAGCAGCTTAGGAAAGAAGACTACAAATACAAAAAAAAAAAAAAAAAAATTGTATAACATAAGTGTCTCCGAAGGGCTCAGCATTTACTAATGAAGACCAAGAGCATTAATAGCATGAAAGATGGAAACAAATCTAAACAAAGCAATAAACACACAGAATCCAAAAGTTGAGCCAAATAAATTCATTTTCATTCTACTAAAACTCATGCCATAGATGCAAACACGTAAAGAGAAGTGCCTGCTCAGGAAGCATCCTCTCTTCTTTATATATCTGTTCCTATTCCTACAAAAAAATCTCTGTACCTTGTGCCTCAGAGGTGGTGGGAATCCATGTTGAGTAAATTATGCCAGAGGCAGCTGCCTTTGATATCCTCCTGCAAAATGTCACTGGAGAGGTTGGCAGTGACTGTTCTGCTGTGTCTGCATTGCCTTCCTGCAACATTGGTGAGGATAAAATCCCTCCCAGTAACTATGTGCACTCAGACCTGTGGATGTACAAACTGTGCCCATCACTGCATGCTTGTACTTGCCTCACTGCCCTGTGTCCCAGTAATGAGACCGCTTAGGATTGGCTGTGCCATTGGATTCAGAAAGAGTTTGCCAAAATTTGTTCTCTTCTTGGCCCTTCTGTGAAGGACAAGAGCCTACACAGGGTCTGTGTCTTATATCACACCCAAAAGCAGGTTAGACTAATGCTCTACTGAAGTCTGAAGGGAAGGAAACTCTGACCTCAGGCACCTTCAGCTGGGAATTCCTGTCGATGCACAGGAAATCAGACACTACAGTCTGGTGTTCCCAAAAATGTTTGGAATCCCTGTTTAGAACACATTGGGCTAGCCCAAAAGTGATATTCAGTGCCACAGAGCAGCTCAGACCCCTGTAAGAAAGAAGACTTTCCAGAGTCACACGGGTGCATAAAGTCTGTCATAAGTCTGTACAAGTCACACACAAGATTTCCTCTCAGAAATCTCTGTACCCAGGCTACCACAGTACTTCTCTGGCATGACATAACTTAAATGAAGGAATATCAAAATATGTTACACACAAGTTTTCTCCGTGGATGTGCTTAGATCATAAGGACAAATTGGCCTTGCTGTATGTCCTGATATAGAATGGTGGCTGATAAATGCAAAGGTTGTATTGTTTGTAAGGGGTTGCGGAACAGAGGTCTGCCCTTATGAGCCTTCTAAGAAATATGATGGCTTCCACTGCACCCTCAGAATCTGGTTGATGTCTCAGTCCTGGAATATATTTGCACTTCAAAGTCACTGGTTGTTTAACTTGGATGCATGGAATAACATGTTTACATATGCCCGTGATCACAACAGTCTTGGCTGAAGTTTATTAGAATGTTCCTTGATAGAAATCAAGAAATCTGTTTGGAGGTATATTTTTAGGGTCACTTTTTTTAGAAAGGCATTTTTGTTTTAGAATAAGGAAACATATTATACTAAAAGCCTTTCAGTGTCAGGTGAATTAGCTCAAAATATAAATTAAGACATTTGCCACAATTTATCAATTTATCTAGAAAATATTGCTGTGTAAACACAGAATGGAAGAAACTGATGGTCATTCAAAATTGTCTTTCCTCAAAACTGGTACAAACTTAGGCAAGACCTTTGTAGAAATGGCTTTGATAAAATAAAATAATAAAGCAAAGTAAATTAAAATAAAAAACAAGATTAAGCCAGTGCACAGCCCTACCAACCCCAGCACCTTACAGAACACTCAGTCTTTTCAATATCATCTAATATTGCCTAGCTTGGTTTTTCATAGTCCCTTTCTGGTGTGCATCAGAGCTTAAGACACAACCAAGGACATCCTGATGAAGATTAATATCGGGGGGGGTAGGATATTAATGAAAGAAAACCAAAGACTGTACTGCCAAGAAAACATTCATCTGCAAACTAAAGGGAACAAGCTCCCCACAGGCAGGTTAAAAATACTTCAACTTTTTATGTAGGAGAAGATACTTTCACCCATAGACAATTCTCACTTTTCTTCAACCAAGAAGGGAATAGAAAGAGCACTAACATAATTCATGTCAACATAAATAAGAGACAAAACAGGAAAATTTTGGCTAATATCTGACGTGTACTTCTTTTTTGACAAGAAATTAAATTTAGTCAATGGGTTTCTGTAGGTTAAAAACAGCAGTTTACAGTGCTGTCCTGGCCATACCACTTCCACCGGAGGAGCACAGAGGAATGTGTCAGGTAAGATACGGGTTGGGCAGAGCTGCCAGCAGTGGCAAAGGACAAATATTCTGCTCTTGTGTAGGCTTTTTGTTACTGCACCATCTACAGGTGTCCTTACGAACTTGATTGGATAAGAGAGATTTTTTCTGGAAAAAAAATAAGTTTGAAAGGAAGAGAAAGAGAAAGCTGCCAACTTTTCTTTAACTTACCTTCCCCATTCTAGAGTTTCATTAACTGTGTTTACAGAGAGAGGCCTCTTTTTTTTTTTTCTTTTCCTTTTTTTTTTTGGTGTCTTTTGGTTTCTCTCCTCCCTAGTGCAAAGCATTTCAACAATTTCATGTGAAGAAATTTGTGGGAGGCAAGAGCAGTCATAGCCAGTGATGTTATTTGCCCAGAAAAAAAAAAAAAAAAAAAAAAAAGAACCAACAACCAACAAGTGAAGACTTGCCTGAAGGCTTCAAGGTCACAACACAATTTGGAAGCCAATTCTGTGCAAAGGTACCACAGTTTGCATTTGGCTTGCCAATGCTTGTACACACACACAAATTGGTATAGGTATGTTAGGAAATAAGCTGTCTTCACCTTCCAAGGAAGTGGAATGGCACAGTGGCCACAGTGGCCTTCTTTGGGTGGAAGAGTTAGGATAGAAGATGTTAGGTGGTGTGAGATAATGTGGCAGCTTTACAAAACAAAATGTTAGCATTTTGGAAACAGAGTGGGTTTCCTCTTCAGAAAATTCAGCTATGATGTCTGACCTGTGACTGACAGCATACAGCCAGAAGTGCTACCATAAACGAGAATACATACAGAGCAGATATTCTTCTTCTAATTAGTCTTCATCCTTTGCAGAGCAGTATATTGCAAACTTAGCAAAAGAAGAGTACAGAAATGGAAACCTGTATATGATGGAGTTCTGCCTATGAATTGGCAGTGACCTCCTGCAACAAAGATTTCACTGGCGTATGAGGTGATATGTATTCTCTTGAGAGGAGTTTCACAATGTCCAGGACTCCAAAAAAGCAAAATAGCAAAATCCAGTGGAAAAATTATTGTTTTCCGGGGGGGGCCTGGGTAAAGACCCATATAATACCTTTAATGTGTAGCACTCATACCCATTTAAAGAACAAGTGAGTATATGATTCCACTTTACAAAAGGGAAATTAAAATGAAGAGTTGCAAAGATAAATGCTTTTTAAACCTGTGCAGATTCCAGGTGCATATCTTGGGGTAGAAGATCTGCTTCTCACAGGAGAAGCTGAGTATTTGGAGATGATATTGACTTCAGCTGCAATGATGAAAATTGGTCAGTTCAGATATTCATGTCCCTTGGGTCCTAGAGAACTTAAAAGACACACTGTAAGTAAAAGAGTAAACCAGTAGAAGAGATGGAAGTGGAAATATGAAATTTTTTTGGTTTATCATTCACACCATCCTGCCTCATATATTGCCTGGTCATCAAAATGCTGAACTTTGACATATTACATAGAAACTCTAATTAGGCCATTTTTATATTGATTTTGTCCATAAAATGAATGTATTATAACACAACTATAAAATATTCCCAGTTTCTTAATAAGACAAAAGTCCCCCTTGCTTCCCAAAAGCCTAAGAAATCATGAAGGGCTTCATGGTTCAGCTCAGTGATATCAATGCATACTTTACACATGTGCCAGTTGTCTTCAGACTATCAAAAACTTCAGTTTCCATTTTTTCAAGTACAAAAATAGCTCATGTTGGAGATTGCATATAACAATACAAAAGCATTCAAAATTCAATTTGATGAACAACGTTCAAGAGGCCAGACTCTCTCTTGTCCTCAAATACTGATAAATTTATCACCTCAAACAGTGATAAATAAATACATTCCCAGGCTATTCCCTACTGATCTCTCTAAGCACATGCAACAATACAGACAATGTGTGAGGACTTACAGTCCCATCAAATGGCCTGGAAAGACACGAGAAGGTAGCCTGTCGCCTTCATTTTCCTGCTGGATATCTGAGTAGGCTGCCTGGCTGCTTTCTGGAGTGCTTTCAATCTCAACTTGTTTGAGTGCTTCAGTTTGCAGGTTGCTTATTCAATTCACCAATATAAACAAAGCAAAATTGCCGAGCTTTTGTTATTAAGTTAAGATGGCCTTGCACTTTTGTTCCTTTCATGTAATTTAGAAATATTTATTAAAAAGGGGAGACATTATTTCTACCTTTTCCTGCTCAAAGCACAAGAATCTGAATAAACAAAACCATTTCTTACCTGGGGAGAAATACTGTAATGCCTAGCAAAAGGAAATCAGCAAGTAGTCCTTTGGCATTCTGTTCTCTGTGAGGCAGTAGCATTGAGAATATAGTATACTAATGCAACAGGCATCTGAAGCATACCTAAAAACCACAAAGCAGTTTAATTCCAAAGAATGAGGTTTTTCACTCATAGCTGTTATTATCCCGTATTTCATATGGATGAGTAGAAATAGAGAGTACTAAACAGTATAAAAATAGAAGAACTGTGGCAAAGTAGAAGCATCTGATTGCTATCCTAAAATTTTTCCTCCACGTTCTCTATTGTCAGATGATCTTTGATGGGTAAAGATTTTCTTTCCAATAATAGGCAAGTCTGGTTTGTCACGTAAAGCAAAGTTCTGTGTTTGTCAGTTTGTCTTTTAATCTTATCCCTGGAAGTTCTTGCTTTTTATTATTTTACAGTTAAAAAGGATTTGGTGGTCAGCAGGTAGATGGTCAAAGTCATAGATGGTTTATGCAATGAAACAGCTGAAACTTGTCGCTGTTCTGCTGAAACTGAATTTGGTGTGACCTTTGTGGTGGCTTTCAATGTACTTGTGTCTATTGGACATCTGACTTTTGGTGGCAAAACAGGTATTAATAAAGGACAGTAAGCACAGATTTAAGTGAAGGTGCCAGTGTTCCTGTGAAGAGTCCTCTATATTTTGTTTTCCTTTAAGGAGAAGTTAAGACATTTTCCTTCTCCTGCAGTTATTTATCACCACCTTAATGCAAGAATCACATTGGGCTGCATAGCTCTGATTATGCACAAGCACAGTGTTAAATGTTATGATGTGAGACATAATTTATTTCTCCAGGAATTCATTTCAGTGTTTGTGTGTGAAGATTTTGCAGGCTTCTGACTTTCCAGGCTGCAAATTCTTTCTCTTTCTTTCTCCTATTGGCCACTTGTTAAATCTTTTTGTTTGTTTCCCACCTTTCCCGTGGGATCTACAGACAGACAGCCTTGCCAGATTCATTTTCTGATCAAAGCTGTTTGATTTGGTCAATTTTGCCACATTGGAGACGTTCTCTATTACAGAGATAAATAGCCTTGGGCTAACTGTCAACGAAAACTTGTAAGCTAATAAATTATTCCAATTTCTTCCTGCGGATTTCTCTGGAGACAGCCCTAGGAAATACACTTTTTGATTAGTAAATTTCTCTGTGTGTGTGTCTGGACATTCAAATGTGTCGACTTTGATTAGCACCATTGCTTTTCAAGTAGATGCTGGCTGAGGGGCTGTCAGTTGCTGGCAGCCCTGATGCATAATGCATCAACTGGGCCCGGAAACAAGAGCCTCATCCAGGGCTAGAAAGGCGGGAAAATTGCCCCAACAGCCCTTTGCACAGTGGGAGCAAACCGAGTTGCAAAGACTTTGTCATCTGCAGACACAAGGCCCTGGAGAGCAGAGGAGCCTCAGGAGAGGGA
>NC_088642.1:16183513-16201013 GCF_036013475.1 Columba livia | reverse complement strand
GAAGAATACTGCTGTGAGCCCACAATCTCAAGCAACACTGTCACCCTTTTAGGGGTCCCTCTACAAAGGCTGAGTTGACTGAAGGTTGTCATGTCATGTATCTCATTTCTTGCTTTCTGATATTTGGAGATTGTGTTCATTGCATGCGGACATTACTGCCCAATAAATGCCATAAGAGTAATATACAAGTGGTGTGCAGTTATAAAGGTCTGGAGAAGATGCAGAGATGTTGTGTGGTACTGTGGGTGTTATCCATTCAGAGGGAATGGTAGCACCTTCTCTTCTCATTAAGGCACTTTGTTTGTTTGTTTCCCTTTTCTTTCTTCACTTTCTTTCACAACTTATTTCATTATCGTTCATGGGAGATAAGCACAGGTGTGCTGTGGGAGCAGTGCTGGGTGAGCAAAGGCAGGCAGACTAATCACTTCCCAGCCTGATCACTGTACGAAGACATAACTTTTTTTCCATGAAATGAAATGGCATTACTGTATTTCTGAATAAATTATAAACTGCTAACCAACTTCAGCTACACAACTAAGAACCATACTCTACCCTGACATCTTTTTCTTGCTGAGGGCATGGTGAAACGATAAACCAGTAACTTTTAAAGTGAACTAACTGACATCTAAATCAATAATAAAAACATTTTGAGTTTGTTTTTTATACATCTATTCCCCCTACTGGTGATATTTATTTTTATTTGGGTATCAGAAAAAGTGAAAGAAAGAGGGAAGTGAGAGAGAAATTAGCAGCAAAAAGAAAGATGAGACTGGGCTAGTTTGAGACTCCTAAAAATTGTTATAGTATTTTTTTCATGAGATTTTTCTGTACATCATGCAGCCTATGCAACACAGAAATCAAAGCACACAATGCCATTGTTAATGCAGTATATGAACTTACATCCAATGAAACCATCATCAAAGCTTACAGACACTATAGCAGAAGTAGGATTATGCCCTATATTTATAATGTTCATGTTCTCAAGCATATCTTTGAAGGGATACAGTAACCCAAGGCAAGTTCTTGATGAATTTTACTACTGGGCGAGAACCCAAGGTCTAGAAATCCCTAAATATTAAATAATATCTCATTATTAACTTACAGGTCTGTGGCATATCTGCACAGGGCCAAATTCCCTTCTTCATTAACACAAATACTCCCAGCATATTTTAAGGATATTGCCGTGCAATTTCCCCCAAAATATCTACAGTTCAGAACTCTTTAAAAAAAAAAAAAAAAAAAAGGCTTCTTAAAGAACTTACCCAAAGATTTTAGATGATATCTTTTGCTAACACTGGGGCCTCCTCCTGGGTCACTTCCTTTTGTTATCCTTGATAGACATAGGAATGAACAATGGGAGCCTTTAAACGCTCTCTTGTAATTTAAATGATGTGTTTTACATTTCTAAATCATTTATGTAACACAGTTTTACTAACGTGAATTTTCTTGAAAATAAATTTGTAATTGCTTGGTAAGTATTTATGGAGACAAGTTTTTAAATTTGCACATGGAAGTAATCACATCAGAAGCACCTACATGCTCACCTAATCAGAGAGCAAAATCAGTGCAGTGCAACTGGTTAAACCCGTCATAAGTACACAACACAGTATGAATAGAGAATATTCACAAACTAATCACACTCAACCAGGCACTTGTCAAAAGCTCTACTGACGTGATCTCAGATAACTGTTTACTTAATAACTAAGGGAAAACTATGACTTGTTAGTGGATGGTCTGTGACCAGTACAAGAAATAAAATTAAGCTGATGTATATAGCCCTGCTATATACAGGACATAAGTCTCAAAAAACACAGTATGGTCCTCTCGCTAGAGAGGGACAGCTTGGAGAGAACGTCATAAACAGAGAAGATATTTGGTTTATTCCTTTATTTTGTTTCTTCTTGACATTTAAAGAAGTCTTGAAATGTGTTTTACTTTTTAAAAAATGTGTTCTTCTCCTTTCTTGATTTAGAGATCTGGGTCTTATCTTACACAAAATACAGTAAAAAACGGTGAAAGAATAAATTCACAAAATGGGAAGGAATTAAAGTTTAGCAATTTACAAACGTTGGAGGTTGTATCTTTTTTATCTGTTTAATATTTGCACTTGCTCACATTTAACTGCAGTGACATATTACAGCAGGCAAGGTTTATTTGGTGCTACCCTTCTGGTTAACATAGTTAACATCCGAGGACTCACAATAGCAAACGGACTCTTGCTAGACACAGGCTCCAAAACAAGTCATCCAGTAAAGACAGGAAAAAACAGTTGTGAGTCTTCCAATAATTCCAAGGAGAAAACAGGAAAAAATATCTTCTGTATACCTGATAAGAGAGGAAAAGGGAGAAATGTGGGAGGACAAACCTGATACAATCACTATAGATTGTTCCACATGCCTCCATTATCTCAAATGCTGTTCGACGTCCAGAGTGTTGCAGAAGCCCATAATTAAAATTACTTCTTTAGGAAGTCTGCCTCACTGATTCTGCATACACACACATATCAGCTGATTAGATTTCTATTTCACATACATTGTGCCAGAAGTTTTTTAACTTTATGATTTATGGCCACAGACAGGGAGTTTGGGATCATACAAGATGACTCTCACGAGACCAGGACACTAAGTAACTTAAAATAAAATACGGAAAGGGAAGGTCTCCTAAAATACTAAAAGGACCTAGTTTTAAAGCTCCCATGCTGCTGCCCTATGTTTATTTATGCTCCTGACTTGTCCACTCCCGTGTCAGTGTGTTCCATCCCACTGAGTTTTTATTAAGTCCTAGTATTTTTCTCTGAGAAACACAGAAATTTTCTTCATCACATGGGCCTTGCTGCTGGTCTTGTCAAATGCCACCAGTGACAGATGCCAAGGTCAGTGTTTATCAGCCTGAGGAGAAATACCACATTTTGTTTCATTTTTAGTTCCACATATCTCATACCAATTTGAAACACTATTTGAAATGTTATTGATAGGGTTTAAACTATTTTTTGTTATTAATCTACTATCTGAAGTCCATCTTTGTAAAGATTTACAGGCAGCATCTTGAAAGCAATGAAAGTGGTATTCTTTGGTCCCTGTCTACCTCTTCTTTCCAAAGCAAGTAGTCACTACTTGCACAAGTTGTGCCGTGCACCATTAGCGTATTTTTTTCAACATAATACTGTTGATTCCTGTTCTGATATAACCAGTCATTCATGATATGTGTTCAGCAGTAGACCTAGGAGGATATATTGGTCTAGTGAGGGCTTCTTCACGTGACAGGCTGCAAAACAGAGACATTAAAGCCAAAAAGTTAAGAGTCTTAGGGGTAGCATCAGATCGTTACCTTGTATCAACACAGGATGGAGTACCAGAATAAGAACCTCTCATACGCTCCCTTTAGTCTTGGAGAAGTGTGGTGTTTGACGAGGATTTCATTTCACCTTTTCCTTAAGTGGAAAGCTGAATACAGAGACAACAATGCTCTTTTACAAGTGCCTTGAAGTTGTTAGTCTTTTCACTCAACCTCTTGCTTCTCCTATGCCAAACATACAAGTTTCAGTGACAGCTTAATCTCAACCAGTGGTACATTTTCCTCATTCCGGTGATATCAGCAAAGTGCAGTAAGAAAAGATCTTACTCTAGGAGAAGGTGGTGGTTAGTTATCCTGTGGTTAATGCAGATAACTGGTAGTCAGTAGACATGAACTTCTCACGTACAACTTGTACTTGCTTTCCCTTTGGATTCTATCCATGGTAAAAGAGGAAGCCAATCAAGCATTCACTTTAGGACTCACACTGGGATGTGGGGTGGGAAAGCACTACCTGAGAACACGGTATTATTTGCAAGTAAAGGAAAAAAAAAAAAAACAGGTAAACATGAAAGTATAGAAAATGTTACTCCATGGTTTTCCTCTATAATATAGCTCCCTGGAAACAGGACAGTCCATAGCTCAGTGGTCCTTAGTGGTATTAAAAGGTAAAAAGGCTGAAATACTTCATTTGCAACTACAAAACACACTTTTCCACAGCATCATAGTGCCATGTCCTCATTAAATGGGCTACAAGCATCAAATGACACTAGAGGATGTGCAGCTTTTCCCTGCTAAATACAATGACAGAGCAGGCTGTTTTATTCCAGAAAAATAAATAAATCTTAGCTGTAACTTTAGTAAGCTAAGCTCTACTTTGTAAGAATGCATAAAATATGTATGTAAAAATGAGTGCATAAAATCTTTCTGCTGCATTTAGCCTAAGACTACATTTTTAGACACAAGGACATAAGAAATTGTGATAGTACAGTAGCTTGTGTCCTCATTTTATTAAAATAAAATGTTATTTGGACCACTTGTGTTCCACTAGAGTGCTGTGTGTAAGAAAGTGTTCATGCTGATACAAACAAACAGTCCAACATTGCCTTTCATGAAATTACAGTAGCTGATTTCATCAGTTGCTACACATGGCAGAGAGAGATAACTAATTAACAGAGAATTCCCTATGAAAACATAATTCTAAAACATTTTGGCTTCACCTTTCAGCAGATGGACTGGAAGAGATACTACAGGAAAATGAATCAAGCCAATTGAGTGATGGGGCTCTTTTATTTTTTTTCCATATCACAGATATTTTTGTTGTCGTGCTAATAAATTTGAATAAAATCCAGCACTAATATGTTCAAAATAGTAGTCTAATAAAGTTCGGCAGCAGTGTCCACAGTTAAGCCTGATTTTTCAGAAATGCTGGGAATCAAGCAGTTTCCCTTAATTTCCTTCTAGGGAAGGAGCCATACAGAGCGCAAATGAAGGTGGGTGGAGCTGCCACCACTTAGGCGTCTGGAGAAGAAGCCGAGTGAGAGAGTTCATTTTGGCCAGTTGATCATATGTATATACAAACATTTGCAGCCAAAAACTTCAGTGATGAAAATACTCCTTTGTTCCTGAATCACCTTTTATTTTCTACATTTAGTGGACAAAGACAACATGTTGCCCAGACAGGACACTGGAAATCAAGAGAAGTGCACTCTAACCCTGTGATGCATGGCTCTGGACAGTCAACCCTGCTGTTGCTGGCCTTGATCTACGTTCCTATGGAAGAAGTCTGCCCTGCCGGGAAGTGGGAAAACACGTGCTCTCCTCAGTCCCCACTATGCTGGGATGTTGGGGGCTCTACCTCTTTAACAACTACAAAAGACTCAGAGGGACCTGAGTGGAAAATACAGTCAAGTGCCCTTACTCCCTCCTCCCCTAAAATGCAAAGCTGAACTCTTACTCTCTCTTACTTTCTTTTGCATCAAGCAGACTTATTTTTTGGTGGTTAAGAACGGTAGGATGAGAAATCTCTGGAATTACAGCTGTTTCCCACGTGTTGCTATCTATGGTAGTCTGGACAATGGTTAGGTACCAAAGGTGAGGGACACCCATACATGTGGTACTTACATACATGTGATACTTACTCCTGGGGTATGGTCAGACAGATATAATTTATTTGGGATGAGCAAGACACTGGTAAACAACAGCTCCTGAATGGATGCATCCAAAGGAGTGCTTGTGATTTTAAAAACATAATAATTCCGCCTTCTGTGACCAGTTCCAAACGACTTCTACGTCTTAGAGTGCCTCACATCTTCCTGAGCTTCCTGGCTAAAACCTGGTATAGGAACTTTCTTTCAGCACGTATATATCCCTGTGTTAAAAGCCTACGACTAGACTGCTGCAACTTGATGAAGGCCTGTTTGCTTCTTCTCCACTTCTGCAGGTTTCTGGCACTCCTAAGTCAGTGTGGGTTGTGGACTCCTCCAAATAATCCTCTTAAGCTCACAAGGCACTTCCAGTGAATATATCCTAGGTAACTCCTGGAGGGCTCACGGAGGCTGGCGTTTGTGCAGAGATATGTCCTTTGGCAAGCATTAACAAGATACTTTCAAACAACCTGCTGACAGGTGGCAAGAGGATCCAGAGGCCCTAAAGTCTCCCTGAGCCCCCCAGGCATTTGCAAATTATTCTTAACAAACTTTATTTCACCTCCACTATCTACAGAATTGAGATTAGTGATGTTTATTTCAGGACAGCTGGTAAGAAGTAAAAACAGTTCAGTATTAGTAAACCTCAGGAAAAAATGAGATTTGGATTGTAAATATGATGATTACCTGGCAAAATGAGAGAGAAATAGCTCACTAAATGAGAAACTGGAATTGTCAATGACAATGATATTTTATCCTACTGTGAGCCCACACAATGATATTCTAATGTTAAGCAGATTTTTTGAAGGCATATGGAATATTTTTCTTCTTTTCTTCCAACACAGGAAAGGAAAAGGCAACTAACACTAATTCACTAACAGCTCTGTTAGTGAATAGACTGGATTAGCTTATTGAATTATTTGGTATACTGCTTCTTATAGAAGTTGTTTACAAACTGCTTATATAGAATTCACTTAGGATAGGTAAGTTTGCTTGGCTTAACTTCTGCAAGCTGTGAAGTTTCACTGTTTCTGCCTTATTAAAACAAAAAAGCCTCAAAGTCTTCAACCTAGAAGATGAGAGGAGCTGCATTCCTGGAGATAAGTAAATGAACAGAACAGTATCTAAAAGAAGATGAGAAACAGAAAAACATTTTGGTTTGCCAAGAACTTTTTCTCCAGCCGCAGGCACAAAATTGTAACTGAAAGTCAGGACTTTGACAGCCCACTTGGTGAAAATCAGGAGGTCAAATCAAGAATAGGGAGACTCAAGGCTCTAATTTTGCAATTGGCCTAGAGTGACATGCAGGGGGATGAGGGCTTGGATTGTGGGGCTATAATTTCCCAAGGGTTTTTTCTCTAAGGGTCCCTCCTCCAGAGGCATCCAGCTCAAGTTGCTCTATGTTGTACCTCGCAAATAAATTATTTAAGAACTTTGGAAATCCATGCCTGAGTCTCTGCTATTGGAAACCTAGGGAAAATAAACTTCCTTAACAAAGTAAATGTTGTAAAACCATTTTCAAAGTTTAATATACTTAACCTTATGTTTTTGTCTCAATTTCAACCTGATTCTGAACTACGAGGATTTTCAAAAACACGTTTTTCTGACAGTTACAGCATCAGTCATATTCCCTACAAATAGATAATCTGTCTATAGCTCAAGTTTAACATAATTTCTCACAGATGGGATGAAGTATGTCTATGTATGTGGTGGAAGAGATTATTACAAATGGGCAGTAAGGAGAAAATTCAAGTGAAAACATTGTTATTTGTTTTTTCTGATTTGAAGATATGGCATGTCCAGCCTAAATATTTTATGCCATATGTTGTGTCCAAATTCATCCCTTTGTGTGGCTGCACTGAGCCACTTTGAGCAGCACAAAACTACAGCAAGACATTGGTTCATCAAATGGAATCTGGACAAATTTTGCAGGATGATGCACAATATCTTCTATTTCCACTAGTTTGCTTCAGCCCTAACTCAGTTTGTCTGGCTTGTTTCACAGTTTTCTGTCCTCTTCTATCCAAACCCCAGCCTCCTTTTGGTTTCCAATACATTCATTCACCTATCATCATCTTTTTCTACTGCGTCTGCTGATTTAATCAGATGCAGTGTATGCTTATTGAAAATAAATATTTGCACCAGGTGGTCATTGGTTTTCAGTATTTTGTTTTGGTGAAAGTTTATCACAGTATCACAGTATGTTTGTGATTGGAAGGGACCTCAGAAGATCACCTAGTCCAATCCCCCTGCTGGAGCAGGGACGCCTAGGTGAGGTCACACAGGAACATGTCCAGGCGAGTTTTGAATGTCTCCAGGGAAGGAGACTCCACAACCTCCCTGGGCAGCCTGTTCCAGTGCTCTGTCACCTTCACTGAGAAGAGGTTTCTTCTCAAATTTAAGTGGAACCTCTTCTGTTCCAGCTTGATCTCATTACCCCTTGTCCTACCATTGGTTGTCACTGAGAAGAGCCTGGCTCCACCCTCGTGGCACTCACCCTTTATATATTTATAAACATTAATATGGTCACCCTTCAGTCTCCTCTTCTCCAAACTAAAGAGACCCAGCTCCCTCAGCCTTTCTTCATAAGGGAGATGCTCCACTCCCTTCATCATCTTTGTTGCCGTATGCTGGACCCTCTCCAGCAGTTCCCTGTCCTTCTTGAACTGAGGGCCCCAGAACTGGACACAATATTCTAGATGTGGTCTCACCAGGGCGGAGTAGAGGGGAAGGAGAACCTCTCTCGATCTACTGACCACCCCCCTTCTAATACACCCCAGGATGCCATTGGCCTTCCTGGCCACAAGGGCACAGTGCTGGCTCATGGTCATCCTGTTGTCCACCAAGACCCCCAGGTCCCTTTCCCTACACTGCTCTCTAATACATAATTTCCCAACCTATACCAGAACCTATCATTGAGCAGATACTGCTGCAAAGTAACTGCTTCAAATATGCGCAGGAAGACTAGCCCTTGCAGACGACTCATTTCCACTGTTTACAATGGAAGTGGGGAAACGGAGTTTCCTAGTTTTCTCCAGTGATAGAGAGAAATCATGAGAAGCCATTGTTTTAAATGGTGCTGTCTTTCCTAAACTCAGTCCCACTAAGACTTATGCATGACACATGGCATTTTCAAAACAATCACATAACTGGATGCAACCTCAGGCTCACTAGAAATAATACAAGTTTGTAAAAATTTTGGAAGAGCTTGTAGAGAACAGCTGAGAATGTGGTCATCAATATTTAAAACGTGTACCTATATATTCAGCCGTGTGCATTATACACAATTTCAGCATATTATAATGGATAAGGAAAACATCTTTGTGGATTTCTGCCTAGGAAGAGTATGGACAGAAGATACTTGGTGTGGGTACTTATTTTCTTATTGTATCAATTTTTAGCAGTTTTTCTTGGCCTGTTTGCTTATTTGTTTTGCCTTTGTCTTTGTTAAAATTTGAGTATTATGATGACGATATATGGTAGTTATCTGATAGGCATCTAATCCTGCAAATGTATTTATTACATTCCATTCTGCATCAGTAGTTCAATCGTACCTGAGCACACCGAGTTTTTCTATGAGAAATAATATGGACTTACTAAATAAGTGAACTGTTCAAACCAAAAAGGTAAAGTCCTTCCTGTGCCTCCCATCCCCTGTTTCCAAATTTGACTCACAGTTGAAGAACATCTTCAGGTGAAACTTCACTGTACCAGCGTGTCTGTGTTGCACAAGCCCATATCACACCCTGTCCCTGTTTCCATGCACAACATTCCTCTAGCCCAGGTTATCCCTGAGGGGTAGTGTCAGAGCAAAAATAAATCTGGCAACATTTCTCAAATATGAGTGCCAAATGTCTGAATGCATGTATACATGAGGTTCATCTTCCTGTATTGTCTGAGATGAAGAAGATTGTAACTTCAGATGGTGAATTTCAGCAGCGTACCGCTTCCTCCTAAAGGTTTATGTTGGTCTCATGAGCTTTACATGCTTGACAATCTGCACAGGAGTTTACTTGTTAACAGTTCCCTAGAACTGTGGTTAGATAAATAATAGAAGATGGTACATCAGCCACATGATGATATTTTAAAAGCTTAGAAATAAAAATGTCACAGAAGAGGAAGCACCTTTTACTGATTTTAGACTCTCTTCTCCAGCTGTAACTGAAATAGGGCTTTTTTTTTAAAAAAAAAAAAAAAAAAAAGGTAAAAAAAAAGTTTCCATTTATGTACAAGCTTCTCTCTACTATTGTAGAAAAGGTTTTCTGAAAGCCGCGGTCCTGCTCCAGCAAGGACATAGACATGTACCTGGCCATGTGAGCTGTAGAAATTCACCTTTTAACATATGAACTGTTACAACCATTTACACATGCTAAACCCAGAAAACTGTTGGTGCTTGAAGAGTTATGCTGAGGCAGAAGCTGAGAAGACACAAATCCCTCTTTAGCATCCCAGAGTCACCTGTATGGCAGTGTCACAAGGCTCACCCTGGAGCTCAGGGAAACTGTGGTATCTAAGGATTTATTCTAAGAAATGCATTTCCTAGAGAGTTAATTGGAGGTATACACAATGAGATTCTTCCAAACACTGTTTCGAAGGAAAATAATACCCATGCTTGGCATAAGGAAAAGAAACCTGCTTAAATCCTTATGTGTCCTTAATGCATCCTGCAACTAGCATCATTCTTGAGGTCCCAACTTTTTCTTCATTTCTCCAAAACTGATTAGGTGTTGGGTACAAGCACAGCTAGGTCAGGTCTTTGGTATCAACTAGTTTGCGTTTGGGTAAAATCAGTAATCTGTCCACATTTTCCTGTTTACCCAAAGATCCTTGCTGGTATGTCTATTCTGCCCTCTGAGAGTCAGCTGGATTTGTTGCTTGAACTTCAAGCAGCATAGGTCCAACCAAAGAATGTACATGAGCTTTACACAGGTAGAGAGATACTTCTGGAGAAGAATAAAACATGGCATGGTAGTAAGGAAGGAAGAAGGTGGAAAGCTATGAAGCAAAAGTGAAAAGAGGAAGGAAAGCCAAGGTAGAGGATGAAAGGGCTAAACAAAATCTGGAGGGAGAGAAAACAAGATGTACTGTAAGTCTAGGATATGTCTTGGGGTGCCAGAATATCCACAGTAGATGAGAGTAGATTGGCCCGACACAGCCTGTCTCCACAGGACTCAGCACAGAAGGTGTCCTCAAAAGGGTTTTGAGTTGATTGACTCTATTACTACAGAAAATATTTAAACTCAGAGCTTCAACCCTTTAGAACCTCCACCTTCGTGCTCTTTCCAGTTCATTCCAGATCAGGACTGTTATCCCCCCACACACAGATTATCATCCTCCATTCTCACAAGCACAACGAAGTAGAGACATGAAAGAGTTCAGTGGTTTGATCAAAGAGACACCAAACAAATGTCAAATAAATATTTATTACATACATGACGTCATCTTCAGTCCATCACAAAACAAAGGTGTGCGAAGCTGGTTCCCATGTCCACCTGTAGGTGCATTTGATTATTTAACGATTACACCCCAAGCCCTGTGCAAATGGCTTGGGAAGCCAAACACAAATGCTATGTGAAAGGTGATGAATTTATTTTGACCTTTACTGAAAATGTGCTGTGAAACAAAGCACTTATGCATTTAGGGACTGTTACATCTTCACATTATACACATCCACGTTGATGGTGAAAGTGCTAACCAACCGAAGTTACAGTCAAGAGCTGGAGTATGTAAAACTCTTCAGGGGAGTATATTAAATCCGCTGTCCAGTCTCTGCGTTTTTTCTCAGCCTGTGCAGTCCAGCGTCTGGTAACCGGGGTTAAGGACATCCCTGGCCACGGAGAGGAAGGGCAGCCTTCCATAAGTGACCTTCGGGCCCTTCCCGACGACTTGCTGGAAGGTAAAGAAAAAGAGGCAGAGGGAAGAAAGGCTTCTCCAGCCGTTACCAGCCAGCACACTGCCTCTTCCCGACGGTGGTCCGGATAGAGGATGTCCTACTGCCATCCCCTCCTGCTAGTTAGCACGGTTGTTTCTTTCCTCTCTTACCCCTCAGACTTCCCCGTTGCGGCATCGAGCGGAGCAGGGCAGAGGCACGGCGGGGCCCGGGGCAACGCGGGATCCCCCCGACCCCTCTCGCCCCGCCGGCTCCCGCGGCGCGACCGTTCCCGGGCCCTGTTTCCCGCGTCAGAGAGTTGAGCTGTTAACTACAGCAAAACGCGAGGCTTAAAGTCCCTGATGCATGATGAATGGGTGCTGGGCCAGCATCTTAAAATCTATGCTTTTGCTTCTCCTTAAACACTTTAAATTGACAGCGCAATAGATCAAACACTTTTACTGAAAGGAGAAGCTTTGGCAATTTAATTTAACCAAGTGCACACTTATCAGTATCCCAGTCCTGTGTCCTCCCCACAGCGATTATCCCTTCCCCCGGGCTTGTGGGGACCGGGGAGGGCTGACAGGGCGGCCCTGGGCGCCGCGCTGGGGACTCGGGGAGCCCGCGGATTCCGGCTCCTGCTGCCCTCCCTACCTCCATCCCTCCCCTTTCCCCTTCCTTCCTTTCCCTCCCCCGCTTCTCCTCCGGGTGGAGAAGTTGGCGCGCTGCCCATTCAGGCATTCAGCGTCAGCTCCTCAGGGATCAGCAAGCAAAGTCACAGTCTGCACAAACAGAGCTTTCAAATTCATAAAATTCATAGGATTTTTCACAAATGAATGAACACAATTTTCTACCAATTTCCTCATTATGCAAATATGCAAAATATCAAATTTAGGCCAATTAGGGTCCTCCACAGTCCCAAATTCACCCGTTTAAGCCATAATTGCAGAAACTATCAAATAATTACGGTCGCTAATTGGAAATATTTGTGACAGATACAACAAATTCTTGCACAAATTACATTTCATTCTAGGAACCACTGCGCGCCACTGAAATTTTATCGAAGTCTAATTTAACTTACATAATGAGTTGAATTGAGTACTTGTTATCAAATTTGAGCAATTCATAGCCCCGTAATGTGGAATGATCAAATAAATTAAAAGGGAATTTATTCAATATTTTGTTGCGATCCTTTTTTTCGAAACCATTGCTATTTTGTAGGGAATTTTCTTCTCCTACTCCGGCTGCCCGAGGTGGGTGACATGTGTCATAAAAACCCCAGCAGCAGACGGAGAAGCAGCAGCAGCCAAGTGTCCTGAGAGCTGACAGAAGATAAAGGGCAACATTTCCAGTTATAGCTTCTTCCTCCGCACCATCACTCTTCCTGCAGATGGAGGGAGAGGGATCGTAAAATGCACGCTTTTACTTTGAAAAATACCTTCGAGTCCTACACAATTTCATTTCTCCCTTTTTCTCCCTCTTTTCTTTTTTTTTTTTTTTTTCTTTTTTTGTTGTTTTGGTTGGTGGGGGAGGGGCTGTTTCGGTTTGGCTTGTTGTGGGTTTGGGCTTTGGGGCTTTTTGTTTCTTTGAGGTTTAGTTTGGTTGTTTGCGGCTTTTCGTTTGTTAGTTTGGGTTTATTTTTTTTCTTTCTTCCCTTAAGATAACGCTTCCGGGTGACAGAGGAGCAGAGGGGTGAGCCCGGCGGGCCCGGCCATGCCCCCTCCCTCGCTGCGGGCAGAGCCCATGGGAGCCGCACGCCCGGACCCTGCCTGCCAGTCGCTGGTAGCCGGGCACCCCCCAAACACCGGGCTGTGCCCCCGCCAGCCCGCCTTGGGGAGCAGGCTGCACCTTTCGAGGGGGGTTGCCGCCTTTCTTCCCTCTCATGCGTGTGCACAGAAGCACTCGTGGAAGTCGGGGTGGCCGTTCCGCCGTCCGACCTGGCCTCAAAGCGGAGCCCCTGTGCGTGGCGGTGTGTGCACGTAGCTTTGTGTGTAGCCGGAGGATTATATAGACCTTCTGGGGTCTCGGGGGGGGGCTTCGGGTGGAAAGACCGGGTAAGATGCAAACTAATGCTATGTATTTGTACATAATCACTGGGTATAACAGATAATTATTAAATACATACTTTGCGCTTGTGTGTAAGGCATTATATACAACCTATATTTATATCTATACCCCTTGAGTTACCCTCCAAGAAGAAGGTCAGCTCCCTGGACATGAACATTTATTTTTCTTTCTCACTGCATATACACATACGCACACATTTTTTAACTGCCTGTGGCCTCGTTGGCGGATTATAAATGTCTCCTTCTCGCTGTGATTTGTTTAATCCGTGGAAATGGTGCTGGTCCTATGTAAACAAGCCAAGTGCGGAATGAAGGCAGCCACCCATGCGTGGCCAGCCTGCCTATTTGTCAGAAAACCTTCATAAATACTGAGCCGGGGCTGGGCAAGGATGTGATGTCTCCATTTTTGCCAGGAAAGGGCACGAGGAAGACAAAGCGAGGCAGAGCGCCGTGTAACCTTTCAGGGAGAGCGAATGCGGTGCTCCCGCCAGCCGAGGCCGGTCCCGCAGAGCCGCCGTCGCCGCCCGCCCCGAGGAAGGCGAACCGGCGCTCGGGAGGCAGTGTAATAACACCGTTAAAGCATGCAAGCATCCAGCCTATGCATCCCGTGCAAAATCACACACCAAGCCCGAGGCGTGGAGCGGTTGTCTTTCAGGTTTTTACTTTCCTCTTTTGTTTGCTTTATTTTGTTTGTTTGTTTATTTTTTGTTGTTTTGGTTGGTTTGATTTTAGGGTGAGCACGTTTGGAAGGTGACATCCTCTTCGTGTCCTTCGCTCCAGCTCCCACCGTCGTTTTTTTTCCCCCGCAAACCTGTGAAGACGGGCTTTCAGAGGGGTGGGGGAGGGGACATTTTTTTTCCTGTTAACGCTTATTAATCTAGAATGTCGCTGTGATTGAGCAAAGCCTTAATTGTTCTCAAAGTCTGCCTTACTGCGTGGTTACGAGAACTTATTGTGTCCACCAGGTTATTTATTCATATTTTACCCGAGGAAAAGCGCCTGTGCACCTAATCAGACACTTTATAACAAAAGCAGTAATTACGTCCTGTAATTATCATGCCCCTTATTTATTAAAAAAAAAAAAAAAAGTGAGAAAATGTCGAATATTAAAACGTGAAAGCAGCTATTAATCAAACCTTTACACCTTCTTTAACTCAGGCGTGATGGTGGGTGTTATCATAAATCTACTCTGATAGTAACACAAGAATAATGAGTTCAGTAATGATACCGATGATGATGATAATGATTTTAACCAACAAAGAATGGTGTAGATTTATTGCTAATAATGTGGTACAGGAACCTCTTCATTAAAATTACCTATATGTACTCCTCACTGTTGAAAAGGAGATTACGAAGAGTAGTTTTGCGCATTGCTGCAGCCCCACGCAGCCGCCGGACAGAGGCTGAGGGCAGTGCCCGGGCCCCTGACCCCCAGGCCGGCCGCGACGCCGGGACTCGGGGCCGGGAGCCGCGGGGATTGGGGTGCCCGTGGTCGGCCGTGCGGCGGGGGGGCTCACCGGGAGGAAGGGCTCTCACCTCCCCCTCAGGCCAGGCCAGGCTGCCGCGGAATAAGGCGAAGGCAGGAGCTCCTCCCGGAAACCGCGTTTCTTGGCACTTGCCAGCTTCAGGGTAGGCTGCGAGGGACCCTCCCCAGTCGAAAGGAAACAAGGGGCAGTAGTTGTCCCTCTCTGCCCGTACCCGCACTGCACCCTGCCTCTCAGCTCCGTTCCCGTCATGAGACTGGGGGAAAACCCACCCTTGTCCTCCTTCGGCCAAGCCAGGGCGCGTACGTGCCCTCTTCGGAATAGTTCTATGACACTCCTAAATCGCCTGACCCACCTCCCTCGTACCATCGGAAGGCAAGCCGCGGCTGTATTTGTAGTGTCCTCCCTATAGTCTGTTTGCAAGAAGGAATTTTCGATGTTAAAAATTATAATAAAATTTATTCAGGTGAAATGCACTTAATAAAATAGTGACATAATTACAGTTTATACATAATAATAATACATCCGTAGTATTGTAACCTTGGCTATGAGTTATGAAATCACTGTATAGGCCAATTAGCTACATAGTTTTTTTTTTTTTTTTAAACTAAGACACTATAAACACTGGTTTTGAATGTCCTAATTAGTAACTTGCTCATTAATTAACTTTCTGATTAATTGTGTAGCAATCTAATTTGTAGATGAGGCACTTAAACAGTGATACCTTTTAACTCTTTCGTCTGTCTTGAAAATTCGTAATTAAAATACAGTTTTGCAAGCGGTCGGCCTGCAGGTTTGGAGGGAGCTGCCCTGCGAGGCGGGGAGGCGGTTCGGACGGCCTCGTTCAAAGTTTGATCCCCCCAGCTGATGCTGAGGCGCTGTTCCTGCACCCCGGTGGAGCGGGCATCGCTTCGCAAACGCGCTGCGGCCCCCCCTCTGTTTCCAACGGGGGTCTCGGCTTGGTATCTCCTCCCCCAAGTCGCGTTTCAGCTCCCGCAGGATGATCCGCCATCGCTTGCGGAGCGGTTTCCCCAACTTCCCCACCCCCATGCCCACTGGCATCTGAACCGCGAGGGGTGATTTAATGCGCCGGACCACGGGATAATGGCAGGAGTACGTTTAAATCACTGCCTGGCCGCTATTGTAATACCCCGTGGCGGTACCATTAGCATCAGAAAGCCAGGCGCTGTCATGAATCGCTGTTTTCCACCAGAGCCATTGTGGCCCGGGTTTGTCTCCGGTCCCAACCTGCAAAAGCCTTTAGCCCTTATGGCAGATCATTCTCTAAGTGAATAGAGATGAAGGCAGGGATATTAAGTGACTCTATAAAACATCCCGGACACAATTGTGTGATTGATGGAGGACAAAGTGGGAACAGCAGGACACGGGATCCTGGGAGAAGCAGCCCTGTCAGTGCGAGAAACCCATCTCTGGAAACAGCTTCTCCTGGTGGAGTTTGCAGTCTATTTGTATGAGTAATCAGCTGATACCCCTCTCTGTCAGCCGTGTTTACTCACTGATTTTCTCAACAAGACAACCATTGACACTGGATGGATGGGGCTAATCTGGCGCAGAACTGGCGGCTTTGCAGAGGCTACAGGTCGAAAATAGAGCGCCGTGCCAGCTTCACCTCGCCTAATCTAGCGGCTAATATTTATTAGAGTCAATTTAGACCGCGCTCCCGCAAAGAGCAAGGAAAGGCCCGGTGCAATTAATAACACAAGCAACAACAATCGCCAGGCACATACCCAAATAAAGGACGCGAAGAAACCCGGGAGAGGGGGCGGCCACGGGCAGCCTGCCCCAGAAAAGGGGATCTAGGCGCCTCCAAAAAAAAAAAAAAAAAACAAAACAAAAACAAAAACGCCCAGGAGAGAGAGAGGCGAGACAGCCGTGACCTCTCCTCTCCCGCGGCGGGGGCTCGGCGCTCCGCGCCCCGCGGAGCCAGTGCGGCAGCAGCCGGTCCGGGGAGCGGAGCGGAGCCTCTAGGCGTGCGGCGGGGAGTGCGGGCGGCCCGTGTCCGTGCCCGTGTCCCTGCCCGCCTGGCCCCGACCCCCTCTCTCCCGAGCCGGCGGCAGCTCCTTGCTAATTGCTCGGCTCCCTTCATGCACACATCTCCACTAATTTTCCATTTCTCATTCTGCGGGTAGCTGGAAGGCGGCTCGGGGAATACGGCACCTTTTCTTAGCTACCGCATGAATACAGTTTGTGGTGTCCATCAAGTCCTCCCCGTAAAGGTGGTTTGGTAAATTAGCAGCTTCGCTGTATAATCAGGCATGCGGCACAGAGGCCAGTGAGCTCTCCCGTTTAACCAGGTGAGATTTCATCATCTAATGGGCTGGGAGGTGTGACAGAGATGCTAAGTTAGCAATTAAACTTCACAAATATCGTTCGATTGCAATTTTAGGTCAGCGCCAGGTTATTACTGAAGAGAGGGTAAAAAAAAAAAAAAAAACTCCAGAAACGGGAACAACGGGGAAACATCTAATCTTTTTAAACAAATGAAGTAACATGGCTCCAATTTTTAATGGTGGGTTTCTTAATCATTTTATCCTCTGGTAATATATTTCTAAGCGCGTGTATCTATTAGCTCGCGTTATTTCCACACACAGAAAGAAGGACATTCAGAAACACATCCCACTA
>NC_088642.1:16141013-16178513 GCF_036013475.1 Columba livia | reverse complement strand
TGAATACAGAACTCACTGGTCCAGCATGAGACCTAGTCTGTCAGTGGCTCCACTGAAGCTGTGATTTTGACTAAACTTAGCAGTTAGTTCTTGAACATAAACTTGAACATAAACTATTCTTGAGCATAAACTATTATATTCTTAGGTTAGGTCATATCATGTGGGGTTTTTTTTGCCTTAATTTATTTTAAACGTAAAATTTTGCTTATATGAAATGTATAGAAGGGGAAAGTATTTCAAGCAATTGAACTCAACTTAGAAACAAAGTGAGATTTGAAACCGAGTAAATATTTTGCTTTCATGCACAATCAGCCATTCTGCAGTTTTTACACACAGATTTTCCTTGTGCTTTCTTTGCCAGTACTTTATCTTATATCTGTTTCATAGAATTGTACGAATTACTGTCATGCACTGAATCAATTTCCCTCTAAAGAGATAGTTAGCTACATCTCTTCATCACACTGAATTAAAACCATTGTATTTAATAAAATCAAAAAAGCAGTTTGTCTCAACTTTTGTTCTATAGCATTGTTTAGGTTAAAGTAAGACTAGAGCTTTTTATAATTGGGGTGGTTTTTTGTCTTTGTTCTGGATGTGCTGAATTACACACATCCAGAGCCTGATTTTGCACTCCCATTTCAGGTATGTGCAATATTAGAATTAGGTCTATGGTATGCAAAAAATTGTTATTTAGAACAATACATACTACAGTTAGAGGAGAAATAATCAGATAAAACAAGAAATGAACACAGTTTTCAGTTATTCTGATGTGGAATGAAAGATACAATTCATCCTGTATCATCCAATGATGTATTTATTTTGCCTTTAGTTCCTATGGTTCTGCCTGTGAGCGCACCTTCTTGGAATGAAGCGAATCTATGCATATAGATGAAATCCTTTTAGATTTGCACTAACAAAACCAAGATCAGAATTTGGCTTTCACATCAAGTTACTTAGTTAAAACTGGATCACTACAGGATTTAAATTAATTCAGTAAAAGCGGACCTGTCCCCTACAGTATTAATTGAAAAAATGAGACCTTTAAAATTTGTTTTGTGAATCTCTCTGAACTTGAAAAGAAACACAGATTCTGTCCACTGCCTGCAGACAGGCAATCAATCAGTGAGCACACTTCTAGTTCTAGCTCAGCTCCTACTTACAGTAAGTAGAAACCTGTTACAATAACCTCAGTCACCATGTACAAATAGGATCAAACTATTTGGGACCAGTGAAAATTAAAAAACCCAGCAACAAACAGAAAACAATTTCTCCATATATTTACAACAAACTAGTTAACTAAATACAGTTCTGATGGTCACTAATAAACACTAATTGTACTTCAACATAACTGTATTGATCTTTACAAGACTCAAGCAAGTACATTCTAAAATTTTTCTTAGCATTCCATACAATTTAAAGAGTAGGAAGCATACTTCGTTCTTGACATTTTCCAGTAAAATTCCCCAGCATAATGTACAAGAATCTGACATTCTAACAAAAGCTCACATCTATTATTTATTAGGATTATTCTTGTCTTCCAGTTTTTTATTTGCTCAAGCTACTTATTTATTCATAATCTTTCTGATGTTCAATGCCCAGATCATTTGATTACATCTGTACAGATGTAGAAACCAGTAACAGCACATGTATCAGTAACTTGGGTTTTGGGAAATTTCTGTGATAATGTATGGTATGGAGTTTTTAATGAAAAATTTGTATTTGCTAGTTTAATCTTTTACTTTAACGTAACTGCAATTTTATTTTAAAAATAAAGATAAAAGTGTGTGTAATAAAACTTACTGTCTATTTTAAAAGTTATAAAGACTACTTAATACACAGCTGGTTTAATTAATGCTCTAACCTATAGCTAATTCCTGGATAAATACTATCTTATATTCAGAATGTGTAGTGTATTAATATGAAGAGATACAGGCTATTTCAGTTGGCATGAATGTACAACAATCATCTAGTCCAACTGCCTGAGCACTTCAGGGCTGACCAAAAGTTAAAGCATGTTATTAAGGACACTGTCCAAGTGCCTCCTAAACTCTGACAGTCCTGGGGCAGCAACCACCTCTCTCGGAAGCCTGTTCCAGTGTTCAACCACCCTCTCAGTAAAGAAATGTTTCCTAATGTCCAGTCTAAATATCCCCGGTGCAGCTTTGAGCCATTCCCATGTGTCCTGTCACTGGATGGCAGTGAGAAGAGGTCAGCACCTCCCTCTCCACCTCCTGTCCCCAGGAAGCTGTAGAGAGCAATGAAGTCACCCCTCAGCCTCCTTCTCTCCAGCCTAGACAAACCCAGAGTTTGATTTAGGTTTTTAACTGCATTGAACTCCTGACAACTTAGGGAAAATAAAAGGCATTTTTTCTAGGGGACATCAAGCTGGAGATGAGTCATCGACTTCAACAGCTGCTGAAACACTCCTTCAAAAATGTCATACCTGGAACAACCTAGGCTTGTTACTTTGGTGTCATTTTACCTCAAACCACATATTTAAATTATCAAAATATTTATTAACAGATAAATTAAACTATTGTGCTACATTCCTGAATATTGCTGAACAGGTGAGTTGTGATTTTGAGCTTTAAGAAGTCTAAAAGGCTGACAGCATCTTGGTGAGAGCAAAACCAAAAATGTCATCGGTTCTTGTTTCATTATGGGTACAGTATCATGATTTAATTCGTTTCTATCTCTGGATTTTCATTATACCAAGTCCTTGTTAGGGACTTGGCAGTATAATCTGGTCTGACAACACGGAAAGTTGATGCTTCCCCTTTTTGTTCAGCATTTCTGAAGAATTCAAAGACTCGTGCAAAATTCTTACATACCAGCTACAGAATATTTCTGCACTAAAATAACAGATAAATGAGAATATATACTAGTCCTAAAGAAAGCAAAACCCCCTAATTATTTGTAATTTTGCAACAATTTGTTATAATTCTTAAGAATGATTAATTCTAAATCAATAAATTGATTTTATGGAGTTGCTTTTAAAAAGAAGGTAACATTTTAACTATTTTCCTTTTATTTGAGGAATTTTAAAATATTCAATTGAAAAAAATCTCAGAGTCAGCAGATTTTTCCATGCTTAGCGTCTATGCACAAAGACAGATTTTAATAGATTTTTGTGTCTAGTTTATGTATACACAACAAATGAAAAGTGTGATATTTATGTGGAAGTGGGAAAGTTACTGAGGGAGTCCATACACTGGAAAGAACTAGTGTAAATTGCATCAATTACAATAAAATGTGATGATCTTAAAAATATCTGTAGAGAGAAAATACAAGATACTATAGAAATACTTGACTATTTTTGCATTATTTCCTTGACCATTATTTAATCCTGTTTCCTATAATACTAATAACCCTAATAACCAATACTCAGAGGTGATGGTATAACTAGCTCTGTAAATCTTCCTGTGCTAGAAACCAAGGAATTAGTAAGTAACATGAGCCCAAACCTCCCCTCCTGCCTGCACAGACAGGCCAACCTTTGGGAGAAGTTTGTCTGCCTGCAGCCTGTGTTCCTTCCTCTAATGCCACTCCTGTGTCTCCAAGCTTTTCTCATACCTAGGAGCGCACAAGTAAAATTTTCTGAGCAAGACTTCATGATCAAAACACATTTACTGTCATTCCCATGGTCACTTTTTAAGTTTCCAGTGGTATGCAAAAAAACCCACTGTCAAGTACTGGTACACAATAAAATCTCTGCAGATTTCCATGGGGTAAAAAAACCTACAAACAATCTCTACGGAATTTTGCAGATGCTATTGTGTGATGTCGTTTGGCACTGCTTCTTTTACAAATTCAAATATGATAATAGTATCCCTTCATCATATCTTTTTTTCTTTTTTCTTAAAAAAACCAAACAGCACAAAACAAAACCAACAAACAAAACAAACAAACAAACCAGAAGTAGCTACATTCTGGATAATTCCTGTAAGTGTAATCTAAGTTGCAAGGAAGGCTGAAAAGGTAAGCACATGTTATGTGCAAATGTTGTCATCCTCTTCTTACAAATGAAACGACAAAGTGTTCAATACAACTAAACCAAACTGGCTGCAGAGGTGCATTAGAAAACAGGAATTCATTGTCCAATGCTAGCTAAAATTGTATCAAAGACAGAGCCTCGTGGAGTAATCAGCCAGTGCCTTCTGATGGCTTTCCACAAAACAATCACAAAGGCAGCAGTTTGGGAATACAAGATCTGCTGTATGACCAGTTTGTCGCAACAGAGCTGGGAAAGGAATTAATTAGGGGATTTTTACCTTGGCCTGCCTTTGCTTTAAGAAGACTTGCAGTAATGCTCTGTTTATGTTCCCAGATACTTAGTGGGTTTTTTTAATCCCATTTTCCTAAAAATATAAACACCAGTGAGAAAGAGGGATTTAGTGATATACTCAAGTCCAGAAAAATACACTTCAGGGATGTTTCAGCCCTGGTTAGGTACATGCATAAGCCCATTCACAGGGGTCTTCTCCCTGATTTATGTAGCTACATATGCTCAAGTGTCAGCAAGACAGGGACTATGGTTGATCCAGTGGTAGAGATCAAGTGTGGGAAGCTCATTTTTCGTTTAAGTAATGACTTGTTTGCTAAATCGAAACTTTCAGCTGCTGCTATTTTTCTTGATTTCAGTAGCTGTTGTCTTGAATGAAGAGGAGAAAGGTGCTACTAGAAGCTTTTTGCTTACATAATTCAAATAAGGGAGAAAGTGCTTCATTGGTGTGCAATTATGGATAGAAAGTTCTTACTGAATTGTTCAGAATGTAAAGCCAAGATCTGTGTGCAGGCAGGGGTACTGATTTACAGCAAATAGAAATGGTGAAAATACTTTGCTTTCTGTAAAAAGAGATGTTTAGATTTCTCTTGGGAATATTTTCTTCATGCTCCTTCGCCCTGCTTACAAAAACGGCAAAAAATAGATTCTTTTACCATGTAGACAAAGTGACCTGCTCTGTAGTTCTCATGTGTAAAATTTCAGTTTTTCTGAACAGAGAGAAAGAAGGAGTTTCTGGTGGGAAGTGTTATTTACTGGGATCTCAGAACAGTCAAGCATATGTTTAATTTTAACAGGAATTGTTGCACAAGGTGTAAACACGGGATGCAGAATCTTACAAATGTGGTGTTGCAGTTACGGCATTTTTGCTTCAGATTTGTGCTTCATTACATGTGTTTTATGAAAACTTACCTTCCCAAGCTCTACTTTACAACTGACCTCATGTGAAGGTTTTCCCACCGGCTTTATTTGCATCACACCAGTGTTTGGATACACACTCTCCGATGTAAAACTGTGCCCATGGTAATTTCTTTACCAGAGACAGTGCATTTTTTGTCACTTAGAAAGACTTTCTAATAGCTTTTTCATTCCCTTCATACAAAACCAACAGTATTCATAATACAGAAAAGAATTAGTAGTAGCCACAGCTTTTCATATTTGCTGATGCCAAGGTCATATAGTTGTTTAATGCAAAATATAAATTGACTGCTTCCCCCTCCTCTTGAGATACTTTAATTCCCCTTCCTCAGTAATTTAGAGTCTATGATACCTGTTTCTTCCAAATATTCACTCCGTGTGAGTTAAGAAACAGACAGACTAACCTAGACTATTGATTTGAGAACACTGCTCCATTTTTTTTCTTTTGATGTTGGATGTACTGATCCAAGGGAAAATGAAAAATAAATAGCAAAATTGAATCTGTGTCGGAAATACCAATCCCGTATTTAATTCTGCTTTGTTGTCAGCTGGTAGATGAATCTTTACTTCCAGCACAAGATGTCCATAATTTGAAAATCGCAAACATTCCAGCTTTAAGCATATGAGATCTCTGTCTGGACAGCTTTTACAAAAAAAGGAAATATACTAACTCAATATAGGTAGTTTATTATAAACACTGTGAAGCTGATGTGTTGTCTCATGTGGGAGGAAGGACTACTCTAAAGTAGGTAAGTGTCACATGAATACAGTGTCCATATTACTGATGTTAGAGGTTTAATTTTTTTTTTTTGTCATAGCATCATGTTCTCTCTTACATCATTATCTAATTTCCAGATCAGAATACCAGAAGTTCAATCTAAAATAATTGGATAAATTTATATCTCTCTTTGAGTTCTTTACCTCTGTGCACATGGAGATACTGTGGATAGGATGGGTGGTGGGATAGGTGAGCAGATTTTGACATAAATATAGAGATTAGTTAGAGCTACTTTATCAAACAAACACCAAGAATATCTCATGGCTGAATTTATCTCTAAAGACACATTTACATTAATGAGCAGTGAAGTGAGAACAGATATGTAGAATACAACAGTCAGTGTTGAATAAACTACTTACACACTAAATGGGTTTTAAGGCTGGGGACATCTTGGTCTCATTTGGGCTGTATGATTGTTAGAACTTGGAGTGCATCCTCTGGTATTGTTTAATCTCAAGAGAATCCAGTCTGTGCACTTCACTACCACCCTGCAACATGAAGCAAAGCAAGTGGTGGTGGTCAGAAAATTTGCTTTGAAAATGCACTTCTGATATAATTGAAAAGGCTGTCTTAGATACATCTGGGAAGTCCAGGCATGAGACGAGATTATCAGTTCATCAGTGACACAAAACATTTAATTTCTGTTTTGCTAGAAGTCTATGCTCACTGAGGGCCAACCAAGACTGATGTGGAATGGTGTCCTCTCTTGTGAGTCCCCATTTTGGAGGGCTGTATAGTCTATCACCTCTATCACCAGTTATAGACTCAGGACTCAACTCATAAGAAGCAATTGTAGAAGCTCTAGACAGAAATCATGTCCAATTCTTCATTTTTGTAATGTAATACACATTCATTTCCCACCGTATTAAAAGGAAGGCAGGCAAAAATAAGAATTTCTGGTTAAAATGATTAGTGGAACTCCAAAGCATCAGCTCTGTCTAGGATCTGTCCCTCAAACCTTTTTCCCCAATGGGGATTTAAGTAGATTGCTAAGTATTTGACAGACCTCAGTATCAAGATCAATACTGAATTAGAAGACATAGCTAAGCATAACCGGGGGAAAATAATTAACAAAATTAAGGGGGATTTTGCTCTATAGGGAACTATTAAAGTTATCTTTATGGGGTCATGTAAATGTAATAAAGATTCTGCCTGCACCACAATTTAATTCTATATCAGAAATGGTCCCTGTAGGTGTACCAAAAGATTATTTTACTAAAATTAAATGTGTTTCCTCTTCTGGAGTAAAGGAAATGGGAAGAAAATCTTAAAAGTAGAAAGTCATTAATTTTACACAACACAGATTTTAAGCTGCCTAAGCTCCATCTGTATTACTGGTATTTACTTGGTTTAGATGCCATAGTTCACCCAAATGGTTACCCTACTTTGTGAGAAAAGGAGGACATAAGGATATAGGTGTGCTCTAGCGTGGCACACCTACTCTCTATGACATAATTTAACCAAGTATTTTTTGTATTTTAAGAATACAGAAAATGGTAGAAAATTATGATAGATAGAAAAATCCAAATAACACGTAAGTCTCCATTAGTATTTGGGATAACTCTATTTTAAAAAACAGAATGCAGACACAATTTTAATTTGCCTTTTTACAGAAAATAATTCAGACTGTAGAGCATGATGTTTTAATATATCTCCTAGAGATGTGTGCAGCAAGCCTGAATTGTTCATTACAGACTTAAATTTTTCTGACTAAATGCTAGCATGCATCTCTCTAAGGATCTGCTGTTCTTTTTTCCCCTCTTCCTTTTCATTAAAGCTTTTCTAATTACACTAAAAACAATTTAATCAGATCTGAAGTTCTCTTAAAATAATGTCACTCCTGTTCTTAACTCAAAAACAAGGCTATAGTGATAAAATGGTAAACTGAATTAATTTTGCTCTGTTAATGCCCACATGGATGGTCACCTTCCTCTTGGCCCATAGTTACCTCTGTGGTTGAAAGCACCCATTTATATCTGAGGTTTGATCCTCAGTGGAAGGATGATGGCACTGTCTAAACTGGGAGACCTGAGGACACTTTGTGGGTCCACATCCCAATGACATCACAACACAACTCCATACCACTGCTCGTTCCTGTGCTTACTTTTAATAAGAGCCCAGGATGCAAGTGCAGGGAAGCCACAGCATACTTCCAGAGCACACTTTCTGGCATCTATTGCATCTCTCTTGCTTAGTTTCTGATTCCTGGAATTTTTAACTCAGCATGAGAAGACTGATCTTTGCCATTTCACCAAAATGTCCCTCTAGTGAGTGCCAGGTCAACATAAAACATTATGTGACACATTTTTGGCCTGATTTGATGATATTTATCTGTAGTATCAATCCCTGGTGGCACAAAGAGCTTCCTCACTTGAATAAAGATTTGAAGGATTGGACCTCTAGTCTCTACAGTCAACTGGTGTTACACTAAATACTGGTACTTAGCAAGTACACATAAAAAATCATGATTAAACCTCCTTCTAGTCACATATCTTCAGGACTAATAATGTTCAGCTATCACAATTTGTCCTCTATTTTGAAATTATTAATAATACTAAACTAGCACTCCCTTCCAATGTTTTAAATAAATGTAAGTTTAAACTGGGAGACAAGCACTGCAGTTATTGTCATCATTAACATCAGTCTAGGCCGAGGCTCTCTCTATAGCAGATCTGTTTCAGATCTGTGTGAACAGGACGAAGATTTGGGCTCACGTATCTCACATAAAAGTGACTCGTGGATTAACTCTTGGTATCTGGAGAACAGTTTAATCCTCAAAGATCAGCTTTTATGTCTCTTCTGAAACTCTTTGGCATTAACACATAGCATTCAGTTTTTCATGGCAAAAGCTAACTCTTCCACGGAATACTGCTGTTCTTGCTTTGACTGATATCCCATGACTTCGATTGTTTAACTAATGGCCGGGTGAAAACCAAACTTCTACCATTTTGAATCTGTTGACTTCTCATTTCACTGTCACGTAATACTTGTGTTGTAAGACAGAAAGGAAAGTGGATTTTTAAAGCTATTTGTTATTTTAAACATATTTATCACCTCCTCCATTATTGGCATCCTTTTTTATAGCAAATAAATCCAAATTCCTTGAGCCTTTCTCTGCATGTGAGTTTTTCCATGTCTCTAACTAACTCCTCCTGAAGATTTTCATTCTCCAGGTCTTCTGGGGCCATTCCAATACTGCATGTTGATCCCATGTCCAACCTTGGGCTCAAGTCCAACCTACTTCACCTTTCCACTGTTAGGACATAAAATTGAACTTCGGTATGGACACGTGGTGAGATTCAGCTGCAGCTCATCCTGCCTTCAGTGTGGTGAGCACAGAGGGCCCAGCCTGACCCACAGCCACACACCCCAGCACAGCATTTTTACCTGACTGAGGCTGGGCAGAAAGATCAGCTGCTGTGGTCCATGATAGCCTTCTGTACTCCAGGTACAGGCTGTATTGGTAGGCTGCTTGCATGTGAGTTAACATTACAGATACAGTAGCATGGTTAGGTGGAGCTCAACAGGGAGTAGTCTGGACTGTCTTCTGTTCCTTTGTCTGGTGCAGTACAGACATTGCCTAATTCTTCAAACACCCCTTTTAGATTCAGTTGGCAGAACTGAGTACAGTATTCCAGAGGAGGTAAAGTATTCATAAATGCCATAAAATACCATGACATTTTATTTTCTGCCTTACTATCATCCAATTTCATATACATCCAAACATCTAGCCTGCTTTTGTTGAGCACAGCCATTTTCCCGTTTAGAACTTCACTGAGCTACATACAAGGATGCTTTCTCCTTATATTTTTGTGTTATATTTCATCAGCTTTCATGTTGCTTATTCACCTAGTTTTGTCAGGTCATCCTGAGATTTTCATAGTCTTTTTGAGACTTGTGTCTGAATAGCTTTCATCACCACAGAAACTTAAGTTAAGGTGTTGTTCATTAGCAGAGCTGCACATAATCCAGCTGAGGCACTCTGAGACTTTGGGACTAAATTAGGGTTTTGGAGGAATGAGAATAAACTTAGTGAAAAAACTTTCTTTTCTCAGCATGATTAATTGAAAATACTTTATAGGAAAAACTATTTCAGAGTTGTTGTTCTGGGAATCACAGAATCATAGGATGTCCTGAATGGGAAGGGACCCACAAGGATCGTCGAGTCCAACTCCTGTCCCTGCATGTGACAACCCCACAGTTCACGCCATGTATCTGTGGGCATTGCCCAGTCTCTTCTTGAACACTGTCAGGCTTGGGGCCATGACACCTCCCTGGGGAGCCTGTTCAGGGCTCCACCACCCTCTGGGTGAAGAACCTTTTCCCAATGTCCAACCTAAATCTCCCCAGCACATCCTCCTGCCATTCCCTTGGGTTCTGTCACTGGTCACCAGAGAGATCAGCGCCTGCCCCTCCTCCTCCCCTTGAAAGCCCAGGTCTCCCCTCTGTCTCCTCCAGGCTGAACAAACCAAAGTGACTTTAGCCACTCTTCGTATGGCTTCCTTTCCAAACCCTTCACCAACTTCATAGCCCTCTTCTGGACACTCTCTAGTAGCTTAATCTCTTTTTTATCCTCTGTTGCCCAGACCTGCACACAGTGCTCCAGATGAGGCCGCACCAGTGCAGAGCAGAGCGGGACAATCACCTCCCTGCCCGGCTGGCAATGCTGTGCTGGATGCACCCCGGACACGGTTGCCCTCTTGGCTGCCAGGGACACTGTTGGCTCATGTTCCACTTGCCATTGACCAGGACCCCCAGATCCCTCTCCACAGAGCTGCTTTCCAGCATCTCATCCCATCAACTTGTAGTGATCTAGCTGGAGTAGCAAATCTCGTACAAGTTCCGGATTGACTGGGAGTTTATAGTGATGATGTGTGATCCTGTTGAGTGGCTGTTTTCTGAATGACCATTAGGGACAAGCATTAATGTGAACAAGAATGTTCTAACTGTCTTCAGTGAGCCTCAGCTGGACCAACTGCCACATAAGCTGCTGTGGTCTCTGTGTGTGTACACAGTGTCGAGCCTTAACTTACTACTTCTTCCTGTGTTTGTCCTTACTAAACCAAAGCATTTATTTCCAGAGCTCAGGAGTGCTATTTGCAATTTATCCCCATGGCTACATATGTTTTGCTATATAATATTCAGTTACAAAATGATTGGCTCATGAATAGCTAGCTATCCTTAACAGATTCCTACTATCCTTGAGCTGAAACGCCCTGAAAAATGTGAAAGAGGATTTAGGAGGTTAGGTGCCCCATCCTTGGAAACATTCAAGGCCAGGTTAGATAAGGCTCTGAGCAAACTGATCTATCTGCAGATTTCCCTGCTCATTGGAGAAAAGTTGGACTAGATGACCTTTGAAGGTACCTTCCAACCTGAACTAGTCTATGATTCTATGATTGTGACATAGCAGCTCCACTGGATCACTACTGACTGCTCGAGTGACAGGCAGCTTTTGCCAGTCCAGTTTATCCAACATATTCAGGCATCTGCTTTGAGCACCTCTTCTTATCCTGTGCTTTATGCTTGTGAATTGGGGTGCTAATTTCTTTACTAACCTGCTTTTATGGTCATTCACATTTTTGCAAATTGATTGGTAAAAACAAACAAAAACCCTCAAGTGCAAACCTACATCTTTGCAGCTCTTTGTATTTAGCTCTCTTCTGTAACTATGATTAGTAACACAAACAGTTGAGCAGTAATAAAATAGGCTGTCTATGCTCAAATCTTATTCTTTTAAGCTTGATGGTGGATTTCATCATCTGCAAACCTCTATGCCAAAATCTGTCACCTGGATGTTTGTAGTCTGGGGACTCAGAGCTGTGCAGTAGGCAAAGCCACCTACTTGTAAAGGGAAGACACATTCTAAAAAATACTGTTTGTCTGCAGTGATGCAATTTTGGGACACAGTAACAGAAGAAATATAAATGATACTGGAGTCTTTCATTCCAGACACTCTGTCTCCGTAATGACACATCAAAGTATTTTCATCTAACCTCTCCTGCTAGATCATTGGTAGTATTGGCTAGATATTGATGATAAATGTATCATATTGATAGCTAAATATTGGTAGCTAAATGTATCATAATGCATCAATGTAACATCTCCAATACTTGCTGATAAATGGCTTCAATCTCTTGCTACAACAGCAATTTATGAAAGAATATCATATAAACTTCAAGATAAACTCCCACAATTTGAAGAGATTGCCTCTTTTTACACTTTATAAATAGAAGCACAGATTGTACATCTCCTCCAATATATGTGTTGAAATGGTCTAGTCCAATTCCCAAAAGGACAAGTATAGAGCTCAAAGGGGAGCTCTTTGCTGGTCTACATTGTCATAACTCCAGAAGAGCTACAGCAATTTACTCCAAAGAAGGATCTATCCCCAGGAGCCTGCCTGCTGTTACCTCTCCACCTCTTAAGCTTTACTAAAGTGATTTATTTTCTCTCTCTTTTTACAAGAAGCCCTTACCCAAAGGCATCTAGCTGCCTGGGCATACCCAATATGGAACAGATGAAGAATGCCATACTTTTAAAATAAATTATCTTAGTGATCTGCATCAGGTGCTTTTCCCCTTTCAAATTCTTTCCAAAGGGGCAAAATATTCATTTATAATAATGAAAAGACTTATGACACCTTTTCTGTGGTAGGAAGCTTTTATGAGCCAGATAAGACACTGACCTGGTTCCCCTTTTGACTGAACTTGCACTTATTAACATATTGTGCTGGGCAGGTGGAGGGGCAAAAAATTCCAACCCAAATGCTGTCAAATACTTTCAAAATATTTCAATAACCATTTTTCATGAAACACAATCAGAAGTGCAAATCAGGTGACAGTGAGACACACAATTTACATCATTGCTCACATTTCCACCTCTGAGTACTTAATTTATCTTCAAGTTGTACTTTAAAAACCTTTATGTATCACCATCATTTATTTCTGATATGGAATAAATATACACGTGCATTTCATCTACTCAAGGCAGTGTACAGACAGGAACTAGCTGACAAAGTGTTCCTCGTGAGCTTTTAATGTACCTCTTCTCTTCCCTATATTCCCTTCAAGTGTCATCTCCTGTCTTCAGTGAAACAGTTGCAAGCATGAAAATAATAAATAATATATACTTTGTATTCCAGCAACTTTATACAAGCACTCTTAACATATAAGCTCTCCACCAGGACAAGTGAGAGAAAATGTGAGTTGTAGCTCGCTTATCTCAAAATAAGTGAGTAACCATTATGTTTCATTTGTGCCACATCCCACAGATGGTGCCTGGGAGCCGAGGGAGGGAATATCTTCCCTCGGTACATACAGCCCCGGCATATTGACAATAATACTAGTTCTTGCAGCAGAGACTGCCAAGAGCCCATAGGGAAGCCCCCAGGAAGTGCAAGTCCATTTGTTTCCCTGAGCCAGCTCATCTCACATCCCAGCACTGCTATGGTGATGTGGACTAGCCCCAACCTGAGCACAGTTAGAAACTTGCAAGAAACCTTGGGAAAGGTTGCCAACACATGAACAGCTCTTTCTAGGAGAAGAGGACCTTGTGTTCATCATTCTGGGGTCTACCAGTCAGTGAAGAGGACTTGCAGCTTGAGCTTTGCTCTGTCCTATGTCTGTGTGCAGGACAGAGTTGGTCCTCCCTTTCTTCCTTCAGATATTTCAAACTCTCAGGAATTTGACTAGGCCTCTGTGGGCTCTCCTGCCTCCACTTTCAGGGTGATGCAACACCAAAATAAAATGAGAATCAATGGAAGGTGCCAAGAATCTAGCAGCTCTTTGCAGGCTGTGGATACTGGCCAGTGAGGACAGCATTAAGGTCCCTCTTGTTCTTCTGTTAACACAAAGAGAAAGCCAAAATGGCCCATATGAGGCCACAAGGTCCCCTGCGCAAAGGAACAGGGATTGCTGGAGGCAGAGGGGACTGATCAAGGACTTCATAACTAAATAAAACAAATTAGTAAATGCTAGAGTCAGTTACTGGTTATAACTAAACAGTTTATGGTAAATAAGCACTCATGTATTTATACATAAAATCAAAACTCGTGTGGAGAAGATCAAGTCAAGCAACCTCCATCGCATTCAGTTTTATGTTTGTACAGTAAAACTGAGAATATTTTTTCACCACTGGACAAGGCAGTTCCCTAAGTGCACCTGTTTGGTTTTGGTTGGTTGGTTTGTTTGTTCTCTTTTACTTTCATTTATTTTTTCCAGCTGCTTGTAAGACAAATAAACAACTAAGTAACACCATTATTGTAAAACAAGCTGCACAGCACAAAGCTTTATTTAGTGGAATGATGTCACATGATTGTTTCCATACCATTAAATGTTTACTTTAGGCCTTTTATAACCCTTAGATGTATAAAGGCTATTCTTCCAGCCTCAAAGAAATGCAATAGGAGGCAATTTTCCAAGTGGTGTAAAAAAGTTACGCACACAAGTGTCATTATTCATGCACTCAAAAAGAAAATTTAGCTCCCTGCCCTCTCCCACCCCTCCTGGCTTTCTCAGCAAGATGCACCAAGATTTAGAAAACAAAGAGATAAAACATTTTGGCCTGAGTGTCAGTAAAAAGAAGAGGATGTTATTTTTCATCAATTATTCTGCATTATGATTTGATCTACTTCATTCCCCGCACATTTTAAGCAGCACATTTGCAGAGCATAGAGTTAATACATACAAGCTTCAGTATGTATATGCTCTTTTCAGTTTGATGGTGTGAGATTTGGGCTATGTCCTTCTCTTTTCTAACAGCAGAGTGTTTTATTTTGTTTGCCAGATAGACACCGAGGAGGAATGTGTTGAGGGTTCTGCAAATCAAGGAATTAAACTCGAGCACTCAAAGGGCCCAGCTGTTGCTTGGGAAGTGTAACACAGACATGGAAAAGCTCTGAATATTATGGGTTATTACTGGCAAATGTTACCTCTGATATGCTGGCAACGGAGCTGATGGCAATCATACAGAAGAGGTCACTTACATCATGTCATGTTTGCATTGATTAAGGCACAGAAATCTTCACAGACCCGGATCAATAGGTGGAAGGAAAAGGTGAAACATTTCTTGTGATTCTGGAAAGGATAGATTTAAGAGATTCTGGCTGTATTTCATAGGGCTGTATCTTACATATCCCTGTTAGACTTTACTTGGTTATAGTAATTTAAGTTTCTAACTTTAATGAGAAGGATTAAGTTTCCAACTTTAATTAAAAACAATGAGAAGCAAACCTATCTGATTTAATTTTTGCTTTGCATTTGTACTTGGCAATTAACTTCTTTCTCACTGACTGGCATAATAAATAACACCAGCTGATTTGCAACCATATTTGCAATGTATATTTTATACATTTCAATATGTTTTTTGTTTTATCATATAAATACACACAGTGAGAGTGAAAGAATTATTGTAATTTATTCAGGTGCTTGCATTTGACATCCATATGACCTCAGAAAATTGAAAAATACTTTTCTAAATGATGATTTTGTTTGGGGTTTGTATCAAATGCATTGGCGTGGAAACTAAAAATCAATTTAAATGCATAAAACTGGTTTAATTAATTGTATTTAACTGTCTTAAACATACAGCATAATTTTTTTCCTTAGAAAAAGGAAACTTATTTAAAACTAGCCAGATTACTAGATGAACAAAGTGGATACATTATTTAATGAACTGAGAGATTCTTTCCTGTCTCCAGGACCTAATACTTAGATGTCTAACAAGCAAATAAATGGCTAGTGCCTCATTTCCCCTGTAGTCAATAGGAGTTAGACACTTAGTATGTTGGAGGGATTTTGAAACTCCCAGTAGCCACCTGTCTCCATCTCCAGGCACCAAAATATCTTTGGAAATCTGACCCCTTGTCCATAGGGTTTTGTTCATATTATCTTCTCCACTTTTTTTTATTCACAGACTAGAAGAGAAAACAACCCTGCATTTTTAGCCTTCAACATATTTCTGAATTTTGACATGAGCAATGTCAATTAAATGATGAAAATATTTGCTGTGCCTGCTAGATCAGCTAAAATAAACATAAAACCAGAGGATTTTCTGTACAGTAAAACATTTGAAAAAGTGCAAAACCCAATATCAGCATCAGAGTAAAGGATGAAAAAGTAATAAATTTCTGGATTTGAAGACATAATCATTATTTTAATAAAGTCTATGCTGACCTTAAAAATTTAATGTTTTTCTACTAATTTCCCAAGTAGCTTTGTTTGAGCCACTGAGTAGTACAATCTTTCTGACACACCAAAATAATGCTGACAAAATCTAAGCTTTAATAGAGGTTATGGGTGGTTTACATATTATTTCAGTTTTATTTTTAGTGTATTTAATTTGACTAGATTTCTTAATTAAAAGTAAACATCTATGTTTAGTCTAACTTCTGAACATTTTTAGAAATTCCCAGCAACCACACTGTGTGCATGGACTGCCGGTACAGTCACTGGGACATTACATCTCTCCAACTAGAATCTAAGCAGGAGACTGCAGAAAGTACCACTATGAAAACCATACCAACCATCTCAAATTTGGCCTTTCAGTGCCTTCTCTGATGTATTTTCAGGTGCTTCCTTATACTCAGGATGCCCTGCCTGAACTCTCTAATTAATTTAGACAGCTACATCTTTTCTTTAAAAGTCTAAATGCATTGGTGTCACTGTTTTACACAGCAGCTCAGAGGTTTGAACTTTCACCTTGTTTAAATTCCCTCTTCTGTGCAGGAAAGCCCCCTAAGATGGAGTCCATATGAGCAGGTAAGTGGGGACTTTTGGAGATGGGAGTCCTTCCTAATCCACCTGCTCTGTGGTGGATTACCATTTTGCATATTCATATTTTCCCACAGGAAGGTGATGTAGCCACTTGGGTACATTGTCATTCTTCTTTCTCTCTCTGCTTCAGTCATATGGAATTATTACAGCAAACATGAAGCTTCACTAAGAGGAGAAAAAAAGAAATTTTTCTTTGTCTAATATTTTCTGTGCTCTCTCTGAGGATTGTTTCCTGGCAGGAAAAATTATGCATT
This sequence comes from Columba livia, assembly GCF_036013475.1. Classification (NCBI taxonomy): domain Eukaryota; kingdom Metazoa; phylum Chordata; class Aves; order Columbiformes; family Columbidae; genus Columba; species Columba livia. Next base: position 16,161,506 of record NC_088642.1, on the reverse strand, counting down.
GACCCATGTTCTTCTAAATCCAGGGCAGTTTTGGTTAAAGTGAGTAGTAAAAACAATGGCAAATAATCACTCCAAATATGATGAATGGACAGAAAGCCTTGCTGGAATTTTGAAACTAGCCACAGGAGTGGCATGTTGGATATGATCAGCTCTGATGTGTTTTGCTGCATGCCTAGAGGAATTTTCCCTGTGGTCAATGTTGGAAATGCAGTGCCTACAAACTTCAAACATCTCCAGGATTAAAAGACAGTTGAGTTGGAGGGGATCACCTTTTGATTTTAAACATTCAGTGTGGATTCATCTCATCTAAATTCAGTCATTTGTAGATGATGAATCATCCAAACAGTTTTAGATACCCAGCTTACTCAGCATGAACTGAACTCTAGAGATGTCTGTTTCTCTTCAGTGTAAAAGAAGCCTAGCAGGCACAGACTAGACACCTAATCCTCACCCAGTTTAATTTAAGCAAGATGCACCTGATACTTCAAGGGCTTAGTTTACTATTATGCTCATGCTTTCTGATGGATTATGAATTATTGCTCCAGTAAGTACTTTGAAAGCTTTATATATGTATTTGTCATGGTTTGGCCCCAGTCAGCAACTACGAAGACATGGATGCTTGCTCACTGCTCCTTCACCTGGTCGGGTGGGGAGAAGAATCAAGAAACAAAATATAAACCTCTGGGTTTAGGATAAAAACAGTTTAATAGAACAGCAAAGGAAGAGATAAAGAGCAACAAATAATAACTATTAAAGAATATTCAGAGAGAGGGATACACAACGCAATTGCTCATCAACCCAGAAAAACAATGCCAGCCCATTCCTGAGCAGCAATTGAGAACACTGGGCCCACAGAGCCAACCCTGGAAGTAGGGAGACCCAGTCTGTGGTTTGTGCTTGAACAAAATTGCACCAAACAGCCAGTCCTGGAAAAAACAGAGGCCCAAACAGTAGCAATTCCCCAAGCAGTGAGTTCCTCCCCAGGTCAGCTCCCCCAGGTTCATGCTGAGCATAACATCATATAGTATGGACTATTCCTTTACATAGCTTGGGTCAGCTGTCCTGGTTGTTTCCCCTCCCAGCTTCCTGTGAAAGTTAACTCTATCCCAGTCAAATCAGTACAATATTGAAAACAACAAATTATATTTCTGAAAATAGAAGTATTTTAATTCCTCACTGAAGACTAGAGATATGAAAATCACATTAAACTGGCATGATCAGGCTAATTTTAGCAAAATCAGTATTGCTAAAATATTTACAATGTGACATTTTGTTGTGATTATTTCTAGCACTTTCTGCACTCCAACACCCTGTGTGTAAAAAAAAAAATACAAACCACACAACAAAACAAACAAACAAACAAACAAACAAAAACAAAACAAAACCCAAAACCCAATCCAAAACTCAACCCAACCAAACCAAACAAAAACACCACAGACATCTATCTCGCCTTCCTTCCCCATGAAAAACAAACAAACAAGCAAACAAAAAAAAACAACCAAAACCCTTAATAGTCTAGGATCAGGACATCAGTCTTAAGTTTGTTCTCAACAGGTGGATGTTGGATCCTGCAGCTAGGTCTTCAGTACAAAAGCCTGGTTCCTCAGTCTGGGTACATGCATTTTGACAAGCAGACTTGTAGTGACAGAGGAAACTATTGTACTAAGACTGTCTGGCCTAAACCGCTGCATGCATTTGACCTGTTAATTTCTACATTGAGCCCTTACTTGCTTTTAAGCTAAAGCTTATTTTACAGAAAAATACCCAATCTTAAACACTTCTGTTTCCCTTACCTGTTGGTAGTTTTCCCAGTAGTTAATTACTTGGTACTTAAAATTTGGCCCTTTAATTCAATCCTGATTTTGTCTAGTTGAGCTTGTTGTTTTATCCTACCACTCATTCTTTTGGCTGGGTTGTGTACCTGTTGCTATCAGAAATTCCTTCTCTATGTAGTCTACAGACTGACTAAATTGCTTCTTTTGTTCTTTGCTGACTAAATACCCTTAGCTTCTTGTGCCTTACTATGTGGGGTATGTTTTCCAAGTACTGTATCACTCCCATACATTTTTTCTGAGCCTTACAAGCTTTTTTTTTTTTCATTTTAAAGTATAGAACTGGGGATGTGAATCCAGCCAGAGCCTCTGTCTTTTGGCATTTCTGGATATTAAGACTCCTACATAATACCGACATGTCAGTATATTGATGGATGATACCCACTTGCTGTCAGCTATGGTATTACAGTTGGGCCCACATTCGGTTGGTTAGCCATCACAACCCAACAGTCCTTTGCCAGCATTACTGGTTTCAAGTCACAGTTCTTCATTCTGTAAGTCTGACTTATATTCTTTGCTCCAACATATATGACCCTGATTTTCCACTGTTAAAATTATATATTTAAAATTAGTTTATCTCACCCAGCAGTTTAAATTGCTTTACAGAAGTAATCTGTTCTTATTACTTACAATGTCAACAACATTTGTGCCAGCAGCAGGCTTTACTACCAATTATTTTATACTTCCTCACAGGTGATTAATAAATATATCGAATAGCTTAGGCCTGGTGAACAGACTCCTGCAAGAGCACACTAGAAACTCCTCCATTATGATAATTACCCAATTATAACACACTAATTTTGAAACTACTTAAAATGTGCTAAACTGCTACTGTACAGTGCTAAGCTTCAATCACAATGTTGTGTTATTTCCTTCCCATTGCTTTAGAATGTCAAGCTCTTTCATGACAGTATATTTATCTCTGTCAATAAAGATTGCTGTCCTATTAAAAGCATACGTTTTGTTGTCCCTTAGACTTTCTAAATACTGCTTCATCTTGATGCTACAGTCTACAGATAATATTTTCCTTTTTTACTGACTCATGAGAAGCTTTCAGAACATCACATGCAGCACCATATATTAGCATTAGATTAGCATGATCTGCCTATTTGGTGCCAGCTACTTTGTAGTCTTCCACCTTTGTCTGCTACCAACATGTTCCTGTCCACTAAGCACTGGCAAAGATTTTTTTCTTCATTGGAGAATATTGTCCTGATTGTTCAGTTTCTGGAAAGTGTTCAGATGTGGCCAAAAAAAAAAGGAGGAATCACCTTTGCTGGTATTTAAACTTTGCATTGAAGCATTTGATCAATCAAACCCACACAGACATCAGTTCATGTCCATGAGTTTCATTGTTTTGTTTTGTATCATACCACAGAATAGGTTCAATTAAAAACAAAGTTAAGAACTTAGGAATCAAGCAGGCATTGAAGACTAGTTTCAAGACATTGATTTAAAAAGTCTTAAAAATTCCTGAATCTTTCTAGTGACTCAAGGGGAGATATATAAGCAAATGTATAATTATGTAAAACCATACAGAATTTACTTCTCCCTCCCTCCCACCAAGAGATTGTTTATATGCAGCTTTATTCTGTGAGTTCTTTAAACTTCTGTGGTGGTTTAACTGAAAGCAAGTTAATTTTCTTCACACAATTAGAAATTATTCTATTCCATGGCTATCACAGTTGTTGTTCAGATTTAGTTTGAAAACAAGAAGGTAACACTCCAGGAGAGAGTGAATGCTTTTCTTCAAGTAACTTTCCAGTGTCTTACAGTTGAAACAGAGAGAACATAAGAGTTTACTGATATCTTAGTTGTTGTCTGGGAGCCAAGGCCTGTTATGAGCTCTCTGCCCACACGTGTAAGGCAGCAAGGAAGGGGGGCAGGAATGGGGCAGAGCTTGACAGGCATCCAGGGTGATCAGTGAGAGTATTCCATCCCATTAGCATCATGCTTCATTTTTGAGGAGAGTTGGGTTTTCTAGCTTGTGAGACCAGTTCCAGTTCTGGATGGTTCAGGAGTTCCTTTAGTTCAGCCTTTGCCATCCTGATGTTTCACAGTGGCCTCTGGGCCTTTCTGTCTTTTTGGCCTTTTTTTGTTCTCTCCCTGTGATTGGCTGTTCAGGACCAGGGTGCTTTCTCTCTTCCCAGGGCTGGCTGCTTGGCAAGGATGGAGTTTGTGAGGAATTGCATTGAGTACCACTTATTTTACATTTTATTTTTATTTTATGTATATCAATAGTAGTAGTACAATATTAGCATTATTTTGTTATTTTATCAAATTGTTTTTATCTCAGCCCTTGAGTTTCTCCCTTCCCTTTAAATTCTCTCCCCTTCTTGGAGGTGTGCCAGCTGCAGGAGTGGGAGTGAGCATACAGATATCATGGTTTTAATTGCTAGCTGAGGTTAAACCATGACAACTTCGGATTTTAATTTGATCTTTCATTGGAAATGTTGCTCTAACCAGTTATTGCCAAATCAATAATTCATTTTATTTCATTTCAATGAGAATCACTTACACTGATATTTCTATTTTAAAATAAGCTATAAATTAAAACAGAAAATCTACGTGCAAGGTAGGACAAAAAGAGAGCAGTCAGAACAAAGTTAGTGACAGGTTCATAATCAAATCCCCTCTCTCCACTGAGAAATAAACACTTGTGAGAATTCTCAGTGTGTTTTACAGTCTTAACGGCTGTTAGGTCTCCCTTGATTGACCCTGAATAAAATCTAACTGGGGGTGACAAAAAAATATGTCCATCAACTTTGCTCATGCATTACAACATAAAAATTGACTGGAGTCATTGACTACAGGTAGCAATGAGCAAAACTACACAAGATAAATACTCTGGTTTGTGGATACTCATTCACTCCACTTTCGTCTGCCACCTCGATTTTTAGATTGGGCATTCATGGATAAAAAGTAGGTGATCTGAAAAAATCGTGTGTGTCTTTTAAAAGACAGTATCGTGTTACGTTACTCCCTTCACAGAAATTTATGTTACATGGTGTTAGACCATGGGCTAAGCTTAATGTAACACAATGCATTAAAAACTGCACATCATGATTGTAATGTGTGTCAGAACAATGAATTGTTATATCTCATATATCTTCATTTGTAGGTAGGGGACCCATGGAAATCATTCACAAAGGGATATATTCTCCTTTTGATGCATGCACATAAATCCCTTTTTCTCTCACTACTTCCAGCTCTTCACCTAATGCTTGGCCTGAGCTAGGAAAAACTGCTTTTAAAAAAAGCCTCAGGTTAGCTAAAAAAGGTTTGAATTGTAGCTTAGCATTTATTATGGGCACAGTTTAACCCTCAAAACTGTAGGAGAGGGCTGTTTTGTAACCTGCACTCCCCAGCAGTGTCATATTTGAGGAATCACCATTGCAGCCTTCTCTACCCATGGTAATTTGTACTGTCACCATAACTTTGCTGAAGATGAGTATGTTTTCTTCTGATGTTATGCCTCCAAATCGTAGTGGGCTACTTCCTTTTCATAGAAGCAGAGATGAAATAAGAATCTGTCCTGGTGTTGTTTGGGAAGGTACAAAGAAAGACATGGAAACAGACTTTGTCCTTGACTCTTTTCAGCTTCTGCCTGGTGTCTCCTTCCTCCTTCATCCAGACTCCCAACACAATTGAGTCTCTTCTGTAACAAAACACAGCACCCTCCATATTCAGTGTGTTCAAAAGGTATCTCACAAACTCTGGTGCAGCCACCCATTTAATCCATGTCCCATCCTATGGCCTGTGCTACTTGCCTGTGTTTTTGACATTGAACAATTCTCTAAGCATTTTGGGGTGAATATTTTTGGAAGATCATTTTGACCAGTGATGATCACCTGATAAGAAACTGAGTCAAGAGGTCTATACTGCAAAGAACACTGATACTATGTTGTATGCTCCCTACCAGGGAAAATCATTCTTGTGCACTTAAATCATGCCTAGCTTTGTGCTGGCCAGCTGAACAGAGGTTAATTTTATCTACTGAATGTATTTAAAAAATTAAGGAGACACTGCTAACTTTTATTCAAAATCTAACCTTATTTATGTCATACCCTTTAGGGAGGCTGAAATGCAAGTTGCTTTTAATACCAGAGAAAAAAAATCAAAGACTAAATAATTTCCACATTTTGTTTTATCATAAATGAAAATGAAATTATATTCAAATTGCACAGATGGTTTTGATGGATAAACAAAATAGTATAAAAGCTCATTGAGCATTTACTTATTAAAGTAATGGTCTCAGTCTTCAGCTGAAGCAAATGTACATTTGGCATGGCTATGTCCATGGGTTTTTCAAGCTGTCTAAATTAACTGGTAATGGACGAGATGATGGAAACTGCCACTGGGCCACCGCCACTGGATTTTAGAGGTGACTGTACCTCCTTCTGCAAGGTACATTGTTACTTTGTCAGCACAGATGGAAGTGGCGTAATACTTCTTATTCAAACCATAGCAGCTATCAAATGTATTGACTCTGCAGTGCAAATGAAGTAGTGGTGTAACAACACAAAACAGCTCCACTGCAAGAGCCCTGTTATTTCAGAAATATTCTTACTAAAGCCAAGGAAATTAATTTAAAATGGAGAAAGAGAAATTGTGAGAGTACAGGCTTAATGAGACTTACTATTTGCACATATTAGAAGTTGTGTGTCTCTTAAGGGTAGTCTTTAACTGAGAGACCTGTTAACTGGGAATGGCTAATATCAGAAGGATTTGTGGCATACTGCCATGCTTTTGATTCTGTCTGCTCTTTCGTTGTGACAAAGCATATGTGTGGCATTAACTTCTTAAGCTTGTCTTTCACAATGAATATTATGAGTTGCAGGAAGTGCTTTGAAGCCTGCTGTGCTCCCTTGAACATGAATTGGGTGCACTGTGAACATTTTGTTAAACATCTATTATGTAATTGTTTACATGTGCAGGGATCTGAGTTCATCAGACTGATTAGCTGCCTCCACTTCTATGTTCTTCAGTGCAATAGGAATGAGCAGTAATCACCATGTGTGCTCTTATCCAGAAGAAATAAACAAGACTTAGCTGGAATTTTTTATACAGAAGGCATAGTACATTGGCAGTGACACACCTGCTCAAGTAAACTTGTGCAAAACATGTAACAAACTATCTTGGAAATATTCCTTACATGGAGCCAAATGAAAGCTGAGATGGTCAGATGACACCAGTCAGAGGAGAGGAATTCACAGCAGCTGCGGCTTTACAGGTGAGGTGCGGGGAAGAAGCAATACAGGAGAACATGCAAAGGTGCATGTAAAGGTCCCGTGTACCGTGTTAGCATAGCTAGGGCATCAGCAAATTTTGTTTAGGCACCTGCCTGTATTCAACAGTGTGCACACATGACTTAACACTAATAGATCTTACAAGATCTTTCAACTAGATGTGACACAAGTCAAATGCTGCCAAAATTATTTGAAGAATCAACAGTTTCTGTACTACCTGAAGATTCACAATCTTAATAACTGAGTATATTCAACTCTGGTATGACATGACTAATTGACAGGGAAAAATATCTACTACTGACTAGGTTAGAAATTGTTTCAAAGGAGTTCTTTAAAAAAAAAAATTAAAACTCCTTTAAATAAAATAGGTGTGTCTGTCCTGTAAAATATTATACATACTTTCCTTGATATCCGGATCCCTAGAAATAAAATTACAGTTTTAAAGAGTGTTAACTTATAATTTTAGGTACTAATACAAAGATGTATTAATAATTAAGCAGATCATGCTTTTAGACACATTTTACAATACACTTCGGCATCCACCAGCAACACCGTTTTCAAGTTATCATCATATGTGTTTAAGTGTGAACTCAGTTTTGTTATACAATAATCTGTTCAGTTATCTGAATTAGCAGTAAGAAGACAATTGCATTCTACTTCTAAAATTCAGTAGCTAAGCCTAAATACTGTCAGTGATGTGAGTCAGTGTTTCAGGGCTAGAAAAAAAACATTTGTAGCACTTGGAAACATGAGTTACTTTTCTTAATATTGTGGCTTCTAGGCAATTTTTATTTTCATACTGCTATTTGTTGTTGGCCTCCTCACTTATGGAACAACTATGTCCAATACAGAAACGACATCAAAGACTAGTTTTGAAAAAATAATTGTTATGTAAGTGCATGGTGTTAATGCAGCTTTCCTTGCAGTGGTCTGCGTTTTCAAAGCGTGTCGTCGTACTGCCTTGGAATTACTTAGAGTACTGTTTCAGCCCCAGTATGACCTAATATAACTTTCTAAAGTCAGATTAATAAGGTCTGAATGTCTGTGGAAGTAAGGGACAGCATTTTCCCTTGTAGCTGCCAGAATGTTGTTTGCTTCCTTCTCCTCCTGATGGTTGGTTTGCATATCAAACACATAATACACCTGTGAACTTGTATCCAGGTCATATTCATTCAGGCTGTTATGCAGGCTGCTGATTTTGAGACCTGCATTTCCTGGCAGAGACAACCTGCTGAGCCAAGCCTTTGTTTGGGCTGGCCCATCTCACAGGTCTCCTCTGGGGAGGCTTGCTGAGCTCAGTAATAGGGGTCACATTTGTCCTCATCTGTGAATTAAGACACAGCTCCATGGACTTGAGCAATCTTGGCCTTCCCTATGCTGTGTATGAACGCGTCCAGTAGTGCCAGCCACACTCCCACAGTCTTTGGCTAATGACCTATAACTGGCGCATCACCAAAAGCAACATGACATCCCCCCTTGCAGCCATCTTTGCTTAGGAAATATCAGTCACTGGCAATGTCAAGAGTCGTGGCAAGTGACTTACACAGGATGGAAGGATGTGGCACAAAAAAGGTCTCTGCAGACCTTCCTGAACTGTACTCCACCAAAAAAAAAAAAAAAAGCTTCCATTAATAAATCTTTCTTATTTCTTTCTGGGGAAATTCAAACATGGATTCAAAGTTGTGTTTTTGTTTTTTTTTTCCTCAAGCATTTGATCCCTTAAATTGTTAGCTGCAGCTAAGTATAATCATGAAGGAAAACAGCCTTTGAAGTGTCAGTCAGTTATACCTCTAGGACTGAGCTGGCAGTGCTGCTCTTGCCTATGTTTGTTTCTACCAGTCACCTGACACTGAGGGGACAGAAAAGTTATTTTAGAGATCCTTGGCAGAATGAGACAACATTAAGTTGTAGTTACAAATAGAGCATTTTCTTAACAAACTTTTATTAGCATAGCACAGAGTTTATTATTAGAATGGCACAGGATTTCTACAAGCAGAATCAGTGTAGTATAATTTGTAAGTCGCATAATACTGAATTTTATAACACATTTTACGGTTTCTGAACACCTGGACCCTCTACAGACTGGGTTGGATCTTAGTAAGTGGTCTGCTGTATCAGTATAACGATCATAATCTAGACTTGAAAATCACGTAAAAGCATGCGAGTCCCTCCCTCAGTCCTCAGAGGAGGCAGACGGTGGTGGGGGCATCCCTGGCCACCCAGGGGTCCCGGCCTCACTGTCCAGCAGCCGTTCTGGTCCAAGCTCCCCTTTGGGACTTGTAACTGCGCGGTTTTAAAGACAGTGCCCTGGGGGCTGTTACCCTTCCTTGTTCTGCATCTGAGGGTGGACTCGCACTTTTTTGCGTGTGTGCTTGGGAGCTAATGGTGAAAGACACTAAGCGGCCCGAGGACGCCGCAGCCCTGCCTAGGCCGCTCCGCGCGCGGCCCGGACCTCACTGGTCGCTATGGTGACGACATCATTTCCCCCATCCCCGCCTCGCTGCCCGGACGCCCCCACTGTTCCGGGATGGGGGGAGCGCGGGGCCATTCCCCCGCTCCCGGTGGTGTCTCCCAGGCTGGCGGTTCGGCGCATGCGCGGGGCTGGGGTGCGCAGTCACGGCGCTGGGCCGTTCCCTCGCAGCCTTCGCCGCTGGGCCCTGGCCCTCGCCGTTGCCCCGCCATGGCCGACCCGCGTCTGAGGCAGATCAAGATCAAGACCGGCGTCGTAAGGCGGTGAGTGCGCCCGGGGTGAGGGAGGGCGCCGCATCTGCCGTCCCGTCCCGCCATGCCGAGGTGGCGCGCGCCTTGGCCGTTGGGAGCCGTTGAGGGAACGTTGGGGAAACGTTGAGAGCTGTTTGGGGAGGCCGAGGGCGCTCCTGAGGGGGCGAGCGGAGAGCAGGCTCGGCCCTGCTGCGAGCTCCGCGGGCGGCCTCGCTGCCCTGAGCGGAGAGGGGCCCCTGCCGTGGTCCCCGGAGGCTCCGCCAGGCCGGGCGGAGGAGCTGCCGGCGGGGCTTCGTGCGTTGCGGGCCGTGCCGGCTGTGGGTCCGGGGAATTGTTGGCGGTGTTGTTGCGCTGGACGGGTGTGCCTGGGTGTGCCAGAGAGCGGCCCTGGCACGAGTTCTGCCGTTGCTGCCGCCTTCGTCCCCTCGCGCACCGCCCTCATTAGCAGGCCTGTCTCTCTCCAGACGACAATTAAGCGGGAATATGTTCTGTTTCGTTAGTGATGTTGAGAGCTCAGGGGACTCACGCTGCCCCGTCAGTGTACAGAGCAGTCCCCTTGGATAACATGCCGAGGCATGAAGTCTTACCTGTTTTACCAAAATAACTGCTGAATAGGTAATTTCTTATTTGAAAGTTTACACTGCAAAATTGATGGTGAATTCATAATCTGAGTCTCATATTTTACTAGCTTTAACACAGTCTCAATTTTTAAGAAAAGCTGCAGTTTAACTGCCTGAATCCCTCTTGTTACAACTGTAAACACATGGCTTTGACATTAAATATTTGGTCACAGAAGGGTTTATTAGGGTTACATCCTTCAAAGACTATGCTGCCTCAGGCAAAGAGAGGAATTAGTATGTGTGCCAGATGAGGATGTTAAATAGTCCAGTTTCAGACAAACAACTTTGTATTATGACTAATAATTTCAGTTAGTAAAAAAATAAACAGTAAGATGGGCACACTTTCTCATACCTGATAAGCTGTGAAAGACTGGACTTGCAGACTAGAAAAGTAAAATGGATACAGATTTATCACTTGGTTTATGCTAGATAAAGGCACTTCTGAGTTCCTAGGTTCCAAAGGTTCTTAAGGACTGCTGTAAGCAAAACACTGATTATATGATTGTAAAGTTCTGTTTCCTGTCACTACTCAGGTCGTGCAAGTCATGAACTTGTGTGTTATTATTAAGCTAGAAATCTTTGTGCAGTCTTATTGAGTGGCTTGGTGACTGCCTTTTGCTTTGGGTCCATTTCATGACATGTGTTGTGGTTACTGGCTTTCCTGGACAGGAACATTGTAAATGACCCCTGTCGGTTTTTAAGTGGATGGTGGTTTGGGTCAGTTTTTATAGACAAACTGTTCTGAAATATGGGGTAATAAGAATAATAATAGATTTACTTATCATTTTTTTCAGTCGCTGTATACTTTTTGTTAGCTAAAAGTATAACTCATTTGTCCAGAGACTTTTGAGAAAGTTATTTTATCTAATAAGACACAATTTTACTTTGCAGAATTTGTAATTTGTACAAGTTTCACTACTGGCTTGTTGCTGCTGTTTGATAGTTTTACTGAGAGAACTGTGTGGTAATACTGAGTAGCTTCTCAAGTGACCATTGCTGAATGATAACTCATCACAAAAATTACCTGAACAAGCTTTTTCCTCATGCTCATAGACTGGGAAACAGTGAGGAGAAAGTCTCTGCTAGGCATTGAACAACTGTGTGGAGACACCAGCAGAGCTAGTGCAGTGTTCACCCGCGTTCCTGTGAGTGTTTCCATGGCGAATTCTGTACCATGTGGCTATGTCCCTTTGGACCTGGAAGTGGCCTAATGCAGATAGATAACTGCACATGGATCTTGCTTGATGTCTGTATGCTGCTGTCCGTAGTGCTTTTAACACAGAGATTAGCTTGCATGTTCTTTTTCTCCATTTCTGTGCTTCTGTAGTTTGAGAGAGCTGAGAACAAGATATTAAAATGTAGTACTGTGTGTTTGTCCTGTTTAAGCAATTTCTTTACTGCTTAGTGTGGCTTTTCTGTTAGTTCACTTGATTCACGGAAATCCATGATATTTTGTTCCAAGCTTGTTGCATGCCAGTTACAAATTAGATTGCTTAAATCCACTGGATATTAATTCTGTTACAATGATGCTAACACAGTTCAAGTTATATACAGTCAAAATTAACATACACAAAGTTTCTAATGTTCCTATTTTGTTCTTAATAGTAGCCTTTCCCTGATGTTATACTCACCTTTCTGCTGGCTCTCTATGTCCTAGGGCCACTGATTCAATTCAGTAGTGGGGAGGGGACAAATTCAAGCAAAGTCATCAGCATCCTAAATCCTTTGTTGAGAGGAGTATGATGTTGATTGCTTTGTACTTCTCAGAGTTTGCATATAGAAATGCATATAAAAAAATCACATATTTTTCTTTCTTGTTTTGCACTCCACATTTTATCTGAATTGACTGCCTATGGTGTGTATTACATGTGTTGAATAATTTTTCTTTGTTATCCTTAAACTGGTTTTACCTGTCTCTCGGGGTTTCATTCCTTTGACCAATATTTGACTATTGCTGACACTGGGGCATTTCAGCATCTTCCTGTGTCTATGTTTTCAAGGGCTTTGCTATCATCCCATCCTCCTGCTCTCATAAGATTTGATCATTTAGGCTACTTTTTTACTCTAAGTCAGAGAGAACTCATTTTTGTTAGTAACAAAAATCAATACAATAGTGTTATACCACAAGATTGTACAAAGCTGAGCAAAAATAAGAAGAAAGGTAATTCTCACCTAGTCACAATAGTGTTTATAGTTGAACAAGTAAAAAAAAAATCTCTAGTCTGGCCAACATAAGTTCAGGCAAAGTCTGACTATTCCAGAGAACTATTTTATGAACCTAATACAAATTCTGTGACCTCTTAAAAACAGTGTTTAATAAGTTACAGTATGTTTCAGGGGTACTGTGTAGGTGGGGATTCCTCTGAGCTGAAACAATTGTCATTTGTGACAGGAGAAGGCATGTTGCTGGTCCATGATGGAGTAAACTAATCCAAATGTTAGGAGCTGTTACAACCTCCTCCTCTGTGCCCAGTGCAAGGACCTAGGTGGCCACACATATGTATATTTCAGGGAGCTGATACACCAAAAAATAACCATGATTGAAAAAAAACTACTATTTGAAGGATGAGGCCTGTCTGGTCTAGCTCATCACACAACTGTACATGTTTCAGGGCTAGTACAAAGAAAAGGAATAAAACATTCAGGGAAATAATACAGATACCATCAACAGGATCCAGGTTTGCTTTTGGAGGATGGCTGTGTGAACAGGCAAGTAAACTTAGGTTATGTTTGTTGTGTGGTAACAATAGGCACATCTACAGTTACTCTGCAGCAGCTGGCATACTGTAAGTGAAGGTAGCTTAAAAAAAAAAAAAAAGGCGAAAAGGAGTTATCTTACATTCCCATAGGGGAGATAAAACAGCAGCAGCTCCTACTTCTGTGATGGCAGCATGCAGATACAAGAAGAGGTGTGGCTCTTTCCCACTCCACCCGTCTTCAACTAGAAGCCTAGTTATGCTCTACCACATTGGGTATGCATGTGACTTGAGTCAGGTTAGAAGCGTTAACATTGTCCTCTTATTTTGGACTAGAAAAAGTATATTTGTATTTATTCCTAGAGTGTGAGAAGGCTCACATAGAGGCTTATTAAACATGCCATAAAGGGAATGGCTTAACACTTCAATTAATTTTCCTGAGTTTTTTCTGTATCTGCAGTTTAAAAAAGTACATTGAATTTAGCCTGTAATACTGATTTTCAGGGACATTCAATGCTCAAGCTATAAGAGTATATAAAAAAAGATAAGGGTCAAGAACCCTTAGGAGGTATTGAACTTTTTTTGACATTTTGTCTTTTTTTTTAGTCATCTGCTGTAGGACATTATTTTCTCTCATTAGTTACGTAACTCATCTCTTTTATCAAACTAAGAACAAAGCAGCTGTTCTGCTTTGAGGAGCTTTTTTTTTAATCTGTATATCATAAATTCTTTGAGTACTGCCCTCAAGAGACAATATAAATTTAGGTTGTGGGTACTTTACTTGCCTTCATTTTTCTTACATTGCTATGTGTAAGTGAAAAATTTGAACTCTGAATGGGGAGAACCTTTTGATAGCCAGACTCTTGATGACTGCATACTTTCATTTGTTTGTCATTCAGAAAAAGTAGATTTGATGAGCATGAATAGTAATGTTTGCTGCATTTGTGGCTTATGTCCTAACAAGCAATATTTCTGCTTTGATCCTTTCAAAATAGTCTTACTCTCAGTAAATCCAAACTTGGACAACCTGCTGGATAGTGAGGGAATTGATTAGAAGAAAAACAAAGCAAAACAAAATAAAACAAAAACAGAAAAACTAAAAAAAAAAAGCTTATTCTCATTTCAGATTGCCAACGATTTTTAAAACTACTACAAACAAAGTAAGCTGGGTCATGTGAAAATAGTACTGACATTTACCCATAGTTTCCATCTGATTAAGTGGAAGTGACACCAGTAGATTAGAATGAGACTAAGACAATTCACATTGCAATTGTGTTAGTTTAACTTTAACAATCTTTTAACAGTCTTGTTTAAATGTGGCTGACATACCATAATTACAAATCTACAAGCCTTGATTATAGAATTTTACATCATGAACCTATGGGGAAAGTGTATTGATTTTTGTGAAGCAGCTCTTTTTTAAAACCACCTTTCTAAAACTATGGAATCTTCCTAAGATTGTTCTTTTGCCTGTCGCACTGGTGTTGACACTTTTTTTTTCTTTGTAAAATATAATCATATTGCCAACCAATTTACGCTGGTTTGGGTTTTTGTCTTTGTTTGTTGTTGTTGTTGTTTGTTTGTTTTCCCAAGCACAGAAAGTTCTGCAGATGATGTGAAACTCTGTTTATTTTTAAATATAAATTTAAACAATTCTTTTGCATTGAATTATTTTACCAGTCCAGGATACATTTTGTGCAAGTAAAGTATGAAGTATTGCAGAGAATGCAGACATTCTTTTAGCTGTATGGTGACTCTGTCGCTAATTCAAGCACAAAACTAATTTGTTTTCTTGGTTACTCAAGAAATATGCTATGTCTGGTGGAAATCACAAATTTTCTCAGTCTTCTTTCTGTCCACTATATGAATTATGGTAGCTTTCTTGCTTTTTTCCCATTAGCCATCAGCACTAACTCTAATTCTTAGGGTCAATATATTGATAAGAAACTCATGCCTCCATTCTTTATTTGTGTTATAATTAGAAGATTGTATGCAACAACTGCCTGTTAGCTCAGTTAATGGGAAGGGCTGGCATATCTTATACAAAACAGGTATTGAGGAATGATGTGTAGAGCTGCTCAGCTATACTGACTCAGCATGATAAAGCAATTTATTGTGTTTACAGTGCATATCCAAGAGCACAGGGATTCAGGAGGGTGAATATGTTGCATGCACTCTTGGATACAAATTGACTGCATTGAAATTAAATAACCTTTCTTAACTTAACTCACTGTCCCACATAAAAAACTGCTTAATGTGAAATGGCTGAGAAAAGAATGGACCTGCATTTACATAGTGGTGTCTGAGTTAACATCTGTGACACACACAGTCATCAACCCAGATAATTATTTGCAGGATAATTGCAAGTTGACTCTAGTCTCCAGAAATGAAACTACTTGTTTGAAGGAGTTCCCATTTCCCTGTGTTTTTCAATGCATGCATTATTTTAAACTTCAGGAAAACCAAACAGTACACATATCTTGAAAAGCTGTGAGAAGAGCACAGTAGTTCCTGTAATGATTACATAGTGTGTTGGTTTGTTTTGTTTGGTTGGTTATTTATTTATATTTTTAATGGTTTTCGTTTCATTTGTTTTACCTTTTGAGCAGACCTCAACACTAGTTCCTTTTTGGAAGTGTCTCACAAATTTAAATTAGTAATGGTTAGATCTTGAAAGGATTGCTTTCTTTGCATTCCTTCCTCCATGCCATTACCTCTGCTGAAGAAAGATCAAAGCCTCTGGTGAAACTCATGATTCTGGCATCTCCTTTTTTTTGCGTCTACAATTATCTTCTGCCCCCTGAGGCAAAACTGTCTTGTGCATGTCCTACTGACAACTGTAATCTACTGATGTCGCCATTTTAATTTGCAAAACAATGTTGCACACCAGGTTTATCACCATAGGTGTCAGTAGTGATGCTACATTAAGGAAAAAAAGTTTTTTGGTTTTGTGGGGTTTGGTTTTGGGTCTGTGTGTGTATTGTTGGGTGTTTTTGTTTGTTTTTGTGGTTTTTTGGTTGTTGTTTGCTTGGTTTATTTTTTGGCAAGAACATTTGCAAAGCAATGGCTTTGCAACCTTAAATTCCTTAGGCAGTCTGTCAAAAGTTTGGAAATAAATACAGTAGTTACAGTTGCTTGGCAACCTTAGTTTGGTGCCATTATGCACACGTGTAGTACTGTTTTCTTAGTTTTGATCATATGTACTTTTTTTGTGGCATTCTTACTCATGGCATGGAGCCACATATTCACCTATGTGGATTAAGCAGTTACAAATAATCATTTTGTGCTGAATTAGAATGTGGATCTAAGGAAAAACTAAAAAATTACATTAAATTTATGGTAGTGCTTTGTATACAGAGGATGAGTTACAAGTGGACTGACAACCATAATCCATCCTGGCTTGACTTTAAGTTGGTTATCCTTAGTTGGAATGGGGGGCAGGGAAAGTAAATAGACTCTCTGCCTTTTCTCCCAAACCAGGGTCTTGACTGAAGATCATGACTCGGTTATAGAAGTTAAAATGGAGGTCTGTGGTAGCCCCAATTGTTGCCATATCAGAGGCCCCACTTCTTGTTCTTCCTTCTCTAGAAGTGTTTCTTAGCATTCACAACTTCCCATTCCATGCCATGCCCTTCTTTCTTGGAATTTTTGGCACTGCAGGGTTTCTTCAGGATGGGCTGATAAATTTTTCATTTCTCTCCAACTCTTCAGCCCATCAGAAATGCTCTTCCAGCTCTCTTGGTAGAGTAGCCCTTTTCTTCTTTGCCTTCAACCATCAAAGTTGCTTTTTGCAGTACCTCAGCAAAATCTTGATCCCCAGCCATCATGACCTTTTGCTTTTTTGAGTAGCCCATAATTTAAGAGCTTTCGTCCTGGTTGCATCTATTGGGTTCTTCCATTCCTCTTCCTGTCTCCATGCTCCCACTGGTTACTGGCATTCAGGGGAACTTCAGTTGTTGCTACGGCAAAGATTTAAAAAAATCTGCCGGAATGTATTGCAGGAGAAGGGAAATAACCGTGTTGAGAGGCAAAGACAGAATGTGAAGCCCTGGAGATTCAGAGAAATCTCTAGTAACAGAAGTGCTATAAAAATGTTAAAATAAAGTAATTTTTGACTTGGAATAATTTTCTGACTTCAAAAAAACTCTGCTACTGGTTTTCATAGTGTGCAGAATAGTAATCCATGAAAAAGCCAACCTTTCAAAGTTAACTTGAAATGTTGTAGTAACTCAGTTCTGTAAGCTGTAGATGCAGAAGAGGCTAAAAATCATGTATAGTTGTGCATGGTTATATCTTGACTGTTAAAAGAGAAATCTTATCTTTTATGATGATTTTGTCAAGAAAACAAACACAGAAACCTGAAATCCTGTTCAAATCAGAGAGCATTCACTCATGGCTAAGAAAACATGGCAGTTTGTGATAACTGTGTCAAGTATTGTATTTCTTTCCTCCTTTCATCTTCCTTCGTTGACTTTTGCTCTTAGGCCCCAGCCTGTAATGCGTGTGTGCTTATGTAGCCTTGGTGAACAAGAGTGTAAATAAGTAATTTGCAGTTTTGGACCTGATATTTAAGCTCTGCAGGCAATGACTAGCACAGTGCCAGTGTTACTGAAGTTGTTGAATTACTTGTGCTATAATGGTGCATAATGTTAATACTTACAGTTTATTATACTGTAGCAAAAAAAGCTGTACCCTGTATAGTTGCACTATTACGAATTTTTAAGTTTGAATCAAGTCAGCATAGATTTTTCATTACCTAGTCAATACATGCTGTCAGCTTTGGGTTTTCTGTGTTCTTGGGCTGAATCCATGGCACATTAGCATATATCATGGTTAACAGTAACATTAATTTTGAAGAGGTGCACGTCCTTTTAATAGTGAAGCTATTCAATAGCAAAACTGAGAAATTCCCTCTCATCTTCTTCAGACCTCCACTGGGCTTGCTCAGTCCAGCCAGGGAAGTGTTTCTTGCATTGATTTTCCTAATGCTGGAGAGCAGTCTTTATTTGGTGGCACATAGGTGTCATTCTAGCTCATGTAGAACCTGATTTGTTGGCAATTGCTGGAGGCTGAGGAAAATATATCAAGAATAGTAGTGTGTGCTTGCTCTGTCCTTGTACCATTTTACCATTTGTATTCTAGGCATCCACTAGTAGTTCCTGCCTGTGACTATGGCTTAGGAAGATAGACTTTTTGTCTGCCTAGTCCATAGCATCTTAATTTTGTTATGCATTTGGGTAACTCATGTTGTGCATGCTTTTTTTCATCTGTCAACCTTCAGATAAACCGGGTGCCCTTCCTATGATCAGAGAGGTAGATCTGCTTGCTACTGCTAATTATGCAAGTACAGGAGATGATGCTAGTGTTGATGTATAAGGATGTATAAGGTGGTGTGGTTTAACCCCAGCCAGCAAGTAGAACCATGGCAACTGTTTGGTTACCCTCCCCAAGTGGGATCAGGGAGAGAATCAAAAGGGAAGGGAGAAACATGAGAGTTGAGATAAGAACAGTTTAGGAAGACAACAACAACAATAAT
Source organism: Columba livia (assembly GCF_036013475.1). Taxonomy (NCBI): domain Eukaryota; kingdom Metazoa; phylum Chordata; class Aves; order Columbiformes; family Columbidae; genus Columba; species Columba livia. Next base: position 16,142,852 of record NC_088642.1, on the reverse strand, counting down.
AATAATGAATATATATATATAAATGTACAATAAGGCAGGCACAAGGTAATTGCTTGCAAATACCGGTCCCATGCAGCTGATCACAGAAGAGCAGAGAAGAGAGTATCCTAGTCCTGAGTAGCCAATCCTGGAGAGAGCAAAAAGGCAAAAGGCCAAAAACCAAACTAACAAATAACATGGAAGTAATACAGAACTCCTGAATGGACCTAACGAACCATAAAAGCAGACTCCAGCCATATATGGAGCATGATGGTAAAATGGTAGGGAATGTTTCATTGACCAACTGGGATGCCAATCTAGGTGCTGTTTTACTATTCTCCCTCCCTGCTTCTATGAACACCTGCACCTGGAAAGTTGAAAAAGTCCTTGGTCTCCTTTGCAACAGCCAAAACTTCAATAAGTTCTTATATTCTTTTCATAACAACTCCAAAACACAGTCCAGCTACTGGAAAGAGAATATTAACTGTATCCCATGGAAAAGTTGTGTTATTGCTTTCTTCTCACACTAAATCCAAGACAAAATACCATGCTGGCTTCTAAAAATAAAATATTCTAACTGCTATGAAGAAAATTAACTTGATTCCAGCTAAACCAGCATACCAGGGTAGGAACATATGTACCCTTTGTGGACTGAGAAAGGAGGAGGATTTGGTGCTCTTTCGGCAGCAGCCAGAAGTTAAAATAGTCTAAACCATTTCCAGTGTTGCACCCTAAACAAGCTAGGAGTGAAGTCCCTTGAGAAATCAATGTAGTGCTAAATTTGGAGGTCTCATTTCCCTCTTCCCTTCTCCAATTCTCTGGTCTCTGATGCTAGTCAAACATTTTGCTGAGCTTGCACAATTTAATTAACCCAGGAGAAAAACTGTCAGCTTTTTTTTCTTACTGTGTTGATTTCCTGCTGTTTTGAATTGGCTTATGGAGAGATCATGTAAGCATTAGTGCTGGCAAAGATGTATGCTGGGTCGAGGGGGAAGAAAACCTCTGTTCAGCAGTGGTCAGCTTTTTGACTACTTGAACCATCTTGTGTTACTTTGCCCTTCAGCTTGGGGAGCTGAAGTGGGGGAGAGGAAGTGAGCAGAAAAAGTTAGATATGGAAATATTAATAAATATAATGGTATGGAAAAGGTACTTAAGTATCTACTCTTTTTTAAAAATTTATTCTACCTTAAGATTCTCTCAAGCCGTTTGAGCTCATTTGGTTTAGCCTGCAGCTTTTAAGTAATAAAACTGTGGTTTTTACACAGAACATGCAAGTTGTGAAATTGATTGTTAAGTGATGTGACAGTCAAATGTGTAAAAGATTTTAAAAGGGCAGCAGCCATAGCCAGCACCTGACCTATTGTTTGTTAAACATTGATGGTTTAGTTTTGTTTTTAAGTCCTTAACTTGATTTCTAAAGGCACATATAGCACAGGAAATGCTTTAGGGTTGATTTATTTCTTTATACTCTTTCCCTAGTAGTTAACTACTGGCTGGCACTGGGGACAAGGTCTAGAATAATTTAATCTTATGTTTCTACTTTTTTATTTTGAAAGATTGGGAGAAGCTAGTAAAATACTATCATTTTGTTTGGGTTACTTTTTCACCTGTTTCTAGAGGTGCAGACTTCTGCTTTAGTGTCCATGAAAAATAACTAAGGAAACCAAGTTTGTTGTCAGTAGGTTTAAGCCAGGCATGTGGGAGTCTTCACTTCCATTGAACATTTATGTGAAGTTCTGAAGGCTGAAAAGAGCTACTATAAATGGAGACTTGAAGTATGAGAATAAGCTAATATTAGATGTATGCAGTTGTTTGTCAGTTTTTACTTATTTGACTTTAGATGTCCAAGGAGAGGAAAGA